>NW_009217972.1:0-10736 GCF_000690835.1 Fulmarus glacialis | reverse complement strand
TTAGCAGGAATGGGCCCTTTCTATAAAAATCACTTTTCCTCAAGTGTGTTGTTTGAACATTCCTTCCTCTGATTTAGTGACTGTCACCAAATACAAAACAAATGCAAGGACGCTGGAATCTACTGTTATCTTTAAAACCAACTTAACCTCAGCCCGGCCTCCACGAGCGAAATGTGTGTTCTGCATTGGTACTGGTGGATATGAAACTTTAAAGACAAAAGACCGAATTTTCCTTGTCTTGCTCAGGTGAGTAAATCCCAAGCAATCCAGTGAAACTAATCAGACAGAAAGCAAAATTTGATCAAACTACTGCCATCAATTGATTTCCTTAAGAGAAAGGATCTTCGCAATGAAACCAAGTACTCATAAGCTTATCGGTAAAACGTAGCAGATGAATAGTCCACACAATGTCACTTTGTCATTTTAATTCAGTTTACCTTGAAAATATTTCTTATAAATGCAAATTTAAGACTTTCCTCTCGAGACTACAAAATGACAGAAATGTTTACAAAGCAAGTAAGTAAATTAGGACTTTTTTTTTTTTTTTTAAAGATTTGGAAGGTTTTATCTAATAGCTGTGTTTACTAGTTTACTACACAAAATTAATATGTAACACTTAGGGGAAGGGGGCAGGGCGGAAATCCATACAGAAATAGTGCAGGACAAGCAAAGGACAAAAGCTAGCAGGAGCTGAACAATCTTCCCTTTTCCAGTGCTCGTTAAAGGTACATGGCCCTTCTCGTTCTACTGCCTAACCCAGCATAATAACTGCTTTTGTTACCATCTACTAAGTTGCATTTCTAACTCAAGCCTTTGAAGCCCATGCTTTTAGTAGTAGAGGTCTTAGTTAAAAAAAGACTGATTGCTGAGGCAGGAAGTTGCCACACGTTTGTATGTAATAGATATTTATGTGGATATCTGCCTACAGTTGGTGACATTTGGCTGTCAGTGTTTTTATATGAAATAACGTAACAAAACCCAAGAGAAAACACATCTACCTGGAAGAATCTCGCCAACATGTTTTCAAGTGAGGGACTGTGTTAATGTCTCTACAGAAAAGAGCCACATCGCTACACTTAAGGGAAATGGAAAATCAGAAAATTACTCCAATTATTTTTTTTTTAAGCTCAATAACACAGAAGAACTTGCCAGCAAAAAAGGTGAGATCAAGGTCCATCCATCCTAGAGTCTCACTCTACTGCGTCGACATATTTTTAACACAGAACCAGATCAGCTTCTGACGTCTGCTGGCTTTGAAATTAATGCAGCTATATTTGTTGGTGGTCATAACCTGGCCTCGTATAGTGTAAGTCTATCCTTGGTATAAGCACTAGGGATTTAAAAAAACAAAAGGGAACTGATAGTAAACTGACACGTCCCTGTACTGAACTTTGTAGCTACAAACTTTCTAGTTACTTAGGAACTAAGAAATTAGGAACTTCCCATTTGCTACAGCACAGCTATTTTACATGAGGGAGGGAAGGAAAACCAGCACTCACACTCTTGCCAGCAGAGATCTGCTGCATAAGATGATCGCTGCATTTTATTTCAGCGAGAAACCGAAAAAGTTACCCTCACCTTCAGAAACTGGTGAGGAAGCAGAAAGGAAGTCCCTAAAGCTACGTTTGCAACATCTGCATGAAAGGAATTTGTAATGGGGATGACTTGCCAAAAACTAGTGCAGCTTTGGGGCCACAAAGCTTATAGCAAGGCATACTAGTAGTTCATAAGCCAATTCAGCGAGATTTTCAGTGAATGACACTGGTACAAGGGCACATCCACCACCATTTAATTACAGCCCCATCCCTTAACCGGACAGACTTCTAGTTTCCATAATCAACTCTGATTTTCAGATCTGAAGTGACTGAGTTTGACAGGGGAAACTTTATCTCCTCCCAGCTGAAAGTACCACTGAGTTTTGTCCTAATCCCAAAATAAAGGCTTGCACAGCAGAGGTTTCTCTATAGTCTCAACTGACTGCAGACAACTCAAAATTTCAGTGTGCACACCTCACCACTACCCTATTAGTCCCGGCTATTCACCCTAGTCATGGCCACTCATCTTTTGTATGTGTAGAACTGCAGAGCAACCAGGCAGACACATGAAGTTGCTGATGTTGGAGGGAAAGGTGAGAGGAATAAATCTGTGCTAACTCCATGAGCAACTGGCAAAACTAGGAGATACATTAATGAAAGAGAAAATTAATTCAGAGTAAGGCAGTGTGCATGTCTGTACTCTGAATTACTCCCAGTAATTACCTGCGCTACAGTCAGTGTAGGTAAATCCAATGCACATGAGAACAGCATTAGTCTCGCTTGCTATTCTGTCCCAGTTATTATTCCTCGATTTCGGTATGACTGAACTGCAATTAACCTCATTCAGCGAGACCATATTACTATTTTCACTCACTGTGTAAACTTTCCAGTATAAACACATATGTTGGGACTGGATAAGACAAGCGATGTATTTAAACAATAAATAAATACACCATATCATAAGAGTGCAGCAATTCATGTTCCAGACATTATTTTAGCAAATTTATGGTTGGAAGATAGCTCTCCAAGAAGCTTTGAATTACTAATAATCCTGTGGTGATCACTTTTCACTGCCTGACGTGAAATGCACTAAATTCAAGCAAAGAAATGCCTGGGGAACAACTATCAGTTCAAACAAGTTTTCAGAACGGCTGCGATAGAGTCAACCTCTTTTGACAGATCATTCAAGGTTTACTTGCACGTTTCCTTGTATCTAGCTGAGGAAATTCAAGATTTCTCAAACAATCACATCCAGCACTCAGGGGACCAAGAAAAATGCAAGCTTTCCTTTTTCTCAAAGGACACACCGTTAATCCACAGAGCTTAACATTTCAACCTCTCACTCAATAAGAGACTAAGAAATAAAGCTACTTTACTTCTTGAAAATAACTAAAAAGGGATTGGCAGGAGCTACCTAAGAAGAAAACGCTCAGCTGTTGCCAGGCCAGTAAAACCTATCCGAGCTCCATAGCATTATCGTTGCTAATGTTACCTCAACAAGAAAAAAAAAAAAGATACTGATTTCATTGCCTAGGCAACCTCATAGCTTTTATGACTCGTAAGGCAACAGGGTCCTTTGGATCGCAAGTCGTTCATTCAGAAGAATGAAGTACAGTTGAATAAGATAGTCCTGAACTGCAGATTAAACCCAAACGGAACAAAACAACCCAGGGCAGTGATCCTTATTCCATTTACAACAGTGCTGCAGTCATCCGCTGGATCCACTCTTGCTCTTTCCGAATTTGGGATAACACTGTGGATTTCACTGAGCAAAGCAAATCCTCCCAGACCGCCTGCCACCATAAAGTCAGAGCTTCCAGGAAGCATCCCTGTTTCTGAGCAACGGCATATGGGTTTGCCCTTCGTCTTTTATACATATTTCTAGATACCAGCAGATATAAAGAAACCATTAGTAAGACCCAACAAATTCGACATTGGGAAGGTAGCTGAGAGCCTTCAATGTAGCATTCCCTCCATAGCAACCATCTTTGGGATTGTCAGACAAGAAGGAGGATGGGCTGGAGCACCAGAGCCTTGGGCACTCAGAAGCCTCTAGTTTGCATTTTGGCTTCCTTACGCATTTGCTCTGCACCCTTAGGCAATTGCCCTTATATCTCTCCACCAAATAGAGATAAGTATACCTGTCCTCCCAATCCAGCAAGATGGATTAAAGATCAAATAGCTAATGCAATGTGACAAATAAGAACCTCCCATTGTCTCTAGCAATGCAAACATGTAGCAAAGCTATCCTAAAGACGCAACTGCAGACGTCCCCCATGGGAGGTATCACCAGCTGAGACGAGCACGCACAGCTTTTTGGCTGCCTCTTCCTGTCCTGCCTGTGTAGGACTCATAACGAAGGGAAGTGAGAATTTGGGGAGGTGCTGATGCACTGCAGCATCGCATACTGACATAGGGGACGCCCCTGCCTCGATGGGATTATTGCACAGTCACGCAAGCCAGAGCAGCACTGCTTGTATTTGCAGAACAGCAAAGGCACTCGCCTAAATCCAGCGTTGCCTGCCCTTCCCTGGCAGCATTAAGGGCATGTCTGGCACCACTGAGAATCGGGGTCTCTATCTCAGTCTGCATCACAGTAAAATCACTGTGATTAGAAAAAACAAAGAAGAGAGCGAGACCTAGAAATTGCTGTGAATATATGCCTTAACCAGTGCTTCATCAGGACTGTAAGTGAAGTTTAACAGTGAGGTTTTTCACGAGGCTTGGTTGAAATATATGGAAAAATGGAACTGGAAATGAAAAGTGTTATTGTCGGAAGACTTGACAACTTTTAACTTTTTCATTTTCACTGAACACCTAACAGATTTTCAGAGAGCATAAATAGAAAGAGTTTGGCCAGTGAAGTAAATATTTGGGGCTTTATTGACTAAAATAACTGAATCTTTTCTGGTTTTGATTAAGGTTTCTTGTTTTTTTTCAAGCTCCCCCCAGCAAATGAAGAAAAAGGACTCTGTTTATTTGTTTGTTTATTTCCCCCGAAAGTTTCCATGTTGATAAAAAGGTTATTTTTCAGTGAAACTATTTTTGCACGAAGCTTTTCTTCCCCAGCCCAAACTTTTAGGTAATAATGTGCCAGGCTATAAAGGAACTCCCCAAATCCCGGCATTTGATGAACTAGGAGGAAATCCCATGTTTCCTGCTTAACGTACATGTGATCTGGGATGGAGTTATAAAAGCAAACAGGAAGCTGTTCTAGTGATGACTACCTAGGGGGAAAGCTGTATACACGCAACTCTGAGGTTACCGAAAGCTGGGAAAACCTCTGGCAGCTCTTGCCCGCTGCTCTGACTCGCTGCGCTTTCCTTGTGCGCGTTGTTTGTACGAGCAGAGCCAGTCTCGAGGAAAGCGACTGGAACGCAACTACAGTTTGGGGCTTTCTTCTACCTCCTCCGGCTAGCGTGCACGCCCACGGCTTACAGTCAGTTTTTTGCTACATCCTTACCCGAGAAAGACAAATATAAAGACAAAAACTACAACTGATGCTCTGCAAAATGTTTAACAGTGACAATACTAAATAAATCCTCTCCCCATCACACCGCTGGAGTTTGAGGTCAGAGTATCTGCAGATGACCCCATTAAATTAAACACAGGGAAAAAAAGTACGTGCAAAATTAAGGGGAATTTTGTTGTTCCTATTCGTTCATGTAAGCTTCTTTATAACCATTTCCCTTTCAGCACAATTTCAAATGCTCGCTTACAAATGATGCAAATTAAGTCTTTCTTTGGATACAGTTTGCCTCCCAGAAGACTTAATACCATTTCCTTCAGATCGCCTCTTGGATAATGTTATGATGGAAAGCTCCAGGGGCGCCTGCTCCCGCGACTGGACTCTACCGAGCACACGCAATAAATCACTTAAAACACCACCATCCCTTCAGTCCTTGGAAGCAGTTAGCACTGAACTGTGCCTCCGCACAACATTATTCTGCTGCTGCGTTGACGGAGGTTGTAGCCAACTGGAAAACCGCTGCTCATCTCTTACTCCTCGCTTTTAATCCTTGACTTACGCTTTAAAAGCTTGCGCTGTTTTATACCTCCAGGTCGAACGTGAAAGCAAAGATGGCTAATGTAAATGACAGGCGATGTAATTACTGCTTTATTGGCACTGATGCCAAGATCGCTGCCTGCTAAACTTGAATACCTCCACTGGGTGGCTAACAACATGTGCACTTCACAAACTAGCACAACCCTCTCCCCACTCGAAAGGGAGGAAAGAGGGAATGGGAAAGGGAATGCCATTTTTTCCTATAGTGACATATAGATAGTTACATGAAACATATTGCATAGGCAGAGCACTACGATTAAATTAACTTTTATCTCAAAGATAGCCCCCGGTGACGTGTTTCCCATGACAAACCAACGATGTGAACATTTGAGACTCACATTGAGTCGAATCCTCTTTGTCTAAATCGCAGCAAACCGTTCACTACTTTGAGCAATGCAAATTTACCTAGGAATTCCCCTTTGCAACAGCAATTAACGTATTTTGCTGATAAGCTGCAAAAGCAACATTTGTGCCTTTTTCCAGAAAAAGGAACTAGAACTTCCTCAAAAGTCCAATGATTTAAAATCCAGAAAGACACCAGAAAGCAACAAACATAGCCATACACTATAAAACGGGTTACTCCAAACAAGATTACTTAGCTGGTAGCATGAAATAAATGTAGCTTCACTTTTCAAAATACAGATCTCCTTAGTATTTTACATATACACAAAACTCTGGTCCTATACTGTATGGAAATACTCAATTGTTGTCCTAGTCAGCCTGGGCTCCTCTCACCTTCCATGGGAACTGATGTTGCTTTGCATCCTATTCAACTGAACTGGACAGACTGCGCCTCAAAACACCACTCTTCAACTTGCACAAAGATCTAGATATTTACTTGAAAATGTCTACTAAATATAATCCACATTTTCTCCTCTCTTGCTGCGCAGACCAGCTATGGAACACCAGCTATGGAACTGATTTGCCTGGCCTTGGCACAGAGTTGTATTCCTGTTTTCAGATGTACTGTATTTGGAAAATTAAATTAGGAAAATCTTTTTAATATGGTTAATGCTGTTTCCTGTTTCTGACTTTGGATGTCACACACAAAGCTAGTCCCAAAATATAATGAATAATCAGGGTTTAGAACCATTACCAAAGAAAAAAAAAATTTAAAAAAAAAAAAAAGTTGTGTCATGAATGATCCACGTGAAATGATTAAGGGTAAATATGCACAATTGTGGAAATGTTTAGATACACTCAGGCGTTCTTACTGTACAGAGGGATAAATGACACTGACAGTAATGCTGAAAAGCCATCAGAAGGGGGCTGTATTTGATGTATATACTTTTTTTCATAACTGTTGCAACCAGCCGCTAGAGACTGGAGCCGGAGGAAGAGGAGCCCAGATTCTGGCCCCCATGTTCCTGGGGAAGAACCCCTCCTCCACAGACAGATCCGTCCACTTCATTTTACTGCTTCTTAAATTGCACCTCAGTCGGCAAAGGAAACCCAGTGGCTGCTTTGCTTTCAGCGAAGCCTACTGCAGTACTAAAATGCTACTCAGGGCGAGTACGGGCTACCACATCCAGCCCAAACTCGTCAACATCACTGAAATCTGCCAGAGCACACCGTTTTAAAACAAATTAATGTTCCAAAGGGACATTATCCATTCACAACGAAATACTACTTGGCCCTCGCTTTACTATCATAAAAACTATTACACCCACATGATCAAATACAAGCTGTCCACTGATGCATCAAGATAATTAAGTCCTTTTCCCCCCTTTTTTCAACAAGATACGTTTAGATATTTAATTAAGAAGTGCATCCCCAAAAGGTTAGTACATTCAGATGTTATATTTCACTTTTTCCACACCAAGCATTTTCAAACTGCTGCTGTTGCTAATACAGACTATGCTGGGGCAAGACAAATATCTGCACATATGGCTCTTTTACAGTTTTCTTTTTAAATTATCACTTTGATTTAATTAGGTTTGAGGGGTTAAGCGTAAAAAAATGTACTCTTTTGTTGTAAAGGAACAACTGAAACAAAACCTCATTAATACGTAGTCCCTTTAGCTTTTCTATCCATCTCTTATGCCATCGTTATTAGCCCATAAAGCTGCCTGAACCATGCTTGTCACTACAGATAGTTACCCGACCCTTCCTTTCATCCCACCTACACCCCAAAAAGGTGGGGGCCACAGGATAAGTTCTTCAAACAATTTTAATGCCCAAAGATGGGGTGGTGGGGACGTAGAGAAGCGCAACAGCTGAAACCCAGTCTCTGCTGACTGAAGAGCCGAAGGAAAAGTTGCTCTTATGGGAGATGGCACTGAAATGCCAGGCAGGGGTAGGTGCTTGGGTCCAGGGGTGGTTGCTCTTTCTTTCACAGTTTGGGACATTTGAATTCTCATTCTGATGTAGCTTATCACAGAGGTATAACGAATGCAGCAAATGCCAGATCAGAGTTGCTTCTGGCTTGATAATCACTCTGGCCCCATTCACCCCACTTTGAGAATTAAGGGCTGTCTCTGTCATTGTGGCCATTTCCTGTTCTCTCCGGATAACAGCGGAAAAATACTTAGACAGCTTCAGATAAGAAGATAAAAAATGCTCATAAAACAGAAAGCGTATTTAGCTCTGCTGAGGAGCTCACAGGAGGATGCTGAGATGCAGTGATACGAATCTCTCTGTGGGAGTGTGGGGGTTGGTCCACCAACTCCTCAGTTAATGAATTTATTTTTAAATTTATTAAAATATTTTAGGCAATGGAAAAGGAAGGCATGAAAGCAGAAGCCCCAGCAATGCTCACGGCCTCCTTAGCCTGCTTCAAAAGATAAAGATAGTTGGGGAATGGAGAAGCAAAGCAAAACAAGAAATAGTACAAGCAGCCAGTACTGGAAAAAAATGTACACACCCCCTTTCCCTTCCCCTCCTCCCCTTTCTAAATCGTAACTATGTGTTTGCTGTACAAAGACACCACTTTAAGGTTTTCCTCCTTTTCAAGGTATCACAAAGAAAGATTGAATTTTTTTGCACAATTAAAACCAGCTGGCTCCAGACCCACTGAAAATCAGAAGCCGAGACCAGTTTGGAGTGTAACTTCCACGTGTCCTGTTTCTATTGCTCTCAAAGGAATGCAACCGAAAAGACTAGAGGGGTGTTTCCATTTCGAAGGAGACGGACTGAATGGAGGACGACTTTTTCTGGAAAAAGAGGTTGGGTAAGAATCATTTCAATGTTCACACATTTTTGGAAACGTATAAATAAAACAGAGGGAAAACTTTGACCGGTGCTATATGATGAGAAAACTTCCTGAAGAGGGCATAGTTAAACTGTTGATTCATTGCCTCACTGAAGCACCACATACACATACATGAAGATCCCCACAGCAAACACCAATCAGAAAATCCTTCAGCTCTGGGAAAGATGCCAAAACCAGGTCTGCACCCAAATTCTGTGCCTGGTCCTCACAAACGGCAAATAAAAATAAAAGCATACGTGGAAAAACAAGTCCAAGACGAATGACTATATCCCAACCACATGCCCTGGATTTTCCACTCTCTGGGGAAAGTTTATCACACACCGCACAACGGGAAGCGCTGTTGAAGAGCTCTCCGTCCCTTTCTGGGTAGGGGAGCACTCCTGTGTCCTGTGACAGGTCCCACACACGTGCTGCCCTTCGCAGCGCAGGCGCAGGGGGCCTGGCTCCTCTCCCCTCGTGGCATTTCTGTCCCACGGCGTTGTGGAGGGTATGCGTGGAAAGGAGAAACCAGCTGAAAGCGTGAGGTATGCCCTGTGGCACCGAGATTTGCGCTCTGGAACAGCCGAACGCAGGGGGTCCTCTCTTCCCCACTCAGGCCATCTGTCATGCGAATTACCCGTGTCCTGCCAGCAGAGCGGGCGGGCTCCTTTCTGCTCCAGGTCCAACTATCCGAGAGCATCTTTCCTCTTCAACACCCCCCCCAATCTGCACAGACTGATATATACCCACTGACATCTAGGTCTACGTGCACATGGTACTATTAAAACCTTTAAATACATAACATCAAACCTGTCCTATCTCAGACATGAAACTGACCAGTGAAAGGAAACGATGGTACGCAAGACACAGAAGAAACGTGACATGATGCATAAGGGATTTTTGTACTCTCGTTCTCTGCTACCCCCTTCTCATGACAAGGTTTCTGATCTTCCTGCGAGATAAACGCCCTGTACGGGCGAGGGAATGTGACTCTGAGGATGGAGTAAGTATCAGCGGGAAATGGGTAAGCACCGTTACATGTACGGACATGATGTTCAGTGCATCCAGCCCACCAGCAGCAAGCCTACGGCTCCCGAAAGCCTGCCAGGGACATCGGGAGTCAGAGTTACCAGCACCACTCTCCTGTCAGAAAGGCCATAGAGGAGCGCACTTTGTAATGGCTGGGTGAGAGCACGGGGTCAGATCTGTGCAGTCGTCTCAAGTGCCTCTCCACAGAGATGATAGGGGGAAAACCAAGCATTCTCCCACTTGCATTATGCTAACAACTCCAGATCAAAGCTTTGGTGCATGTTATTATTTCTTGGTGGCATCTATGGAAAAAAAACCCCACAAAACAGCTTGTAAAATTCCTTTTCTCTTGCTAACCATACTTCCAAGTGCTTTAATGAACCCACACATCCTTGCTATGCACAGTTCTGCCCACTTGCAGCAGCAACCTCTCTCTCTCTCCAGTGCTGAGGAGGTTGTAGAAAAGTATTTCCCAGCAAAAGCCACCCATTTCCACTTTAGGTCTAACTCCTGGGAAGAGAGAAGAAAAGCACCGAGAAAGTTTATCCGACATCAGCTCGCAGGAGAAAAAGCCTCCCGCTGTGGCTGTCTGCCGGGTGGGTGACACACTGAGCCAGGGCTCTTTGTGATGCTCACAAGACATCGCTAAACACGCACGGAGAAGCAAGACATTTTCACTTGGAAAGGGGAATTTATACATGGGCTACAGGGAAAACAGATCTAGGTGTACTCCAGAACCCCCGACAAGGGAGGGGAAAAAGAAAAAAAAGAAGCATGAATAGAGACACGGTAACTCCCTTCGGGTGTATCACGTTTTAGGCACGAAGAAGGAGGGTGCGGGGGGGAGACGGGGGCTCACGAACGACCATCGCCTGCAGAGCCCCGGGGCACGGCTGTGCCGCTGCAGAGGGCCACC
>NW_009217971.1:4629-4878 GCF_000690835.1 Fulmarus glacialis | reverse complement strand
ATTATTATAATTAAAACATATTTTTAGCAGCTGAAATTTGAGCCCGTCTGGGTATTTATATAGCAAGATGTTTTGGATGAGGAATAGGCCAAGACAGTCACGTGGTTGGGGCCAACGTGAAACAAAAGAATCCATTTATTATCCAGGCAGGAAATTTGTTCTTTGGGATGTTGTAGCTGCAGACATAATGATTTCATTTCCTCCGGTTCACCCAGATTAATGGCTTTTTTTTTTTTTTTTTTTTTCTTG
>NW_009217971.1:2283-4613 GCF_000690835.1 Fulmarus glacialis | reverse complement strand
GCTCTGTGCCGGCGTGTGCGAACACGTGTCCAAGCGCCCTGGGCAAGGCGGGGGGATGTGGGCCCTCCAGGTTGGCCTGCAGCAGGCTGGTTGGGTTTTTGGGGAGGGATGGGATGCTGGGAGAGCTGAGCGAAGGCTGTGGGACCGCCTGGCGTGTCCTTCCTGGCAGCGATGGGTGTCCTGGTGTACATGCGTCTCCGGGGGTCTTCTCCTCCTGCATCTCCGGGGGTCTCTTCCTCCTGCCATGGTCGCTGGGGCAGCGAGGGGTGTTTTTCCTATGAAGTTGAGATGGGATGGGGGAGATGGAGGTGAGCGTTGACCTTATGGAAGGCACGAGAGCAGCATGTCTTCTCCATGGCCATGCTCAAGGGTGTACCTAGGTGTTGTGTACTTGGTGGGAAACTTGAACCTTTGCACCCTCCCAAATATTGCGTAGGGAAACAGCTCCTTTTTCTAGGCAGCCGTGCAGGGATGCAGGTGTCGGCCGCATGGCGATGGGTGAGCAGCTTCTTCATTGCCAGCTGGATTGGCCTTTCGTACCAGGCAGGTCCCAGCCCCTCGTGGGGCCATCTGGAAGCTGGTAGCACTTACACTCCCTCCTCGAAAAAAAACCTTTTTGTGGACTAGTGTCCACAAGATTAGCAGCAGTGTTATTTGCTCCCTTTCCTGCTTTCTGAGTGTTTGGCTTTCAAAAACGATGTGAGGAGCAAACGATGCCTTTGCGTTGCTATCGCCTGAATGGTCCTTGCGGGGGTTTGGCACCGAGCTTTTAATTTACTGTGTGCAGCGCGACCACAATCTTCTATTCTGGATTAATCTGGAGTAACCTTGTGGAGTTAGAAGCGCCCGTCTGTGATGAGGAGTTGAACATGGTGCTGCCTAGGATCCGGACTGGAGAAGGGTTGGTGACCATCTTGCTGCTGTCGTGTCCGCCTCTTCCTCCTTCCTCCCTTAGGTGTTTCAATTTGGGGAGGAGAGAGAGTTTCTGCCATCCCTTCAGGAGGAGTTTTCCCTGCAGGGACATACCTCGCTGAAGGAAGACCCTCTTGGCCATCAAGGTGCATCTGCCATTGTTCCTGCCATTTTCCATCTGCTGGGTGCGTGCGTGCAACGATCCCATCTTGCACATGCGTTGCACCTTCTTGCTTTTGTTCTCCTGAGCTTTTGTGCCGTGAGGGGTGTGTGGGGCTGAAGGTGCGAGCCCACCATCCGAAAGCTGTGGAGGGGAGGGGTGGGAGCTCCTGGTACCCTGTCAAGCTGCAGGCGCTTTCTCCCCACCTGCCTACCCTCCCAAATCACTCCCGTGTCGCCCAGGTGACAGAGTTTGTGAGGATGTGACAGCTCCATTGTGCAGAAGATGATGAACAGTAATGAGACCCAGAGCACAACGTGCACTTAGAGTGATTTATTTCAGTAAGGAAACCACAATCAGGGAGGATGGGTCAGCGTCATCAGGAGAAGAGGTGGGTATGGAGATGAGCTTAGGGGGAACTTTATCATCAACCAGCGCCGCTTTAAAAATGAGCAGAGCTGGCGTTGCGTGAAATGGAGCTATGCTGGTCATGCCGGGACCATCCCTTGCCCGTGGCGGACTGTAGGCACCTCCTGGGGGTCGGCCGGTGACGGGGCTGACAGGCTGCCGGAGGTGGCTCTGGTGGACTTCTCCTTACTTACCTCCCTGCAATCCCATGCTGCGGTTTTTTGGTGAAGCGTCACCCATGTGTTAAGTCAGCTCTACGCGTGCACTGGGGAAGGAGATTGTCTTGGTGAGGCGTCACCCATGTGTTAAGTCAGCTCTACGCGTACGCTGGGGAAGGAGATCGTCCTGGTGAGGAGGGGGGGGAAATAATCCCCCGAACCCGCCTTGGCGCGGCTCCCGGCGCGCAGATGGCTGTCCTCATGCTAGAGCCATTTCCCAGCTTGCACCCGCGCAGGCGCCGGGGCTGGAGGCAGGGGTGTGCTGGGCAGGCTGACTGCCAAGCGGTGCCTCCTGCCAGCATCCTCCTCTTCCTCCTCTTCCTCGCCTCCCAGGGCCGGTGGGAGCTGTGGCTGCTCAGCAGCTCAACCGGTTGCAGCAGCTTGCAGGAAAAGCTCTGCGTAAGCATGGTCCCGAGCAAAATTTTGCGATTTAAGGTCAGCTTAGAGCAGTGCTCGTTTTTTCTCTCTTCTCACCGAATGCGGATCCCAGGGTTCCTGGTGTGGGGGGATGCGGGGGGGGCGGAGGACCTGGCGCTGCCCATGTGTGGGCAGGAGCTGGGGGGGGCAGGCAGCAGTTTGCCCACTGCTCCTGGCACAGTTCGGATGATGCACCAAGAGCTTAGCAGAGGGGT
>NW_009217971.1:1670-2142 GCF_000690835.1 Fulmarus glacialis | reverse complement strand
CAGTCGCTGGTAGCTGTCGGCGTATGCGGGCAAGGGTTTAACGCAGCCCTGCTGGCCCATCAGAGCTGGTACGGCACCTTGTGTGAACGGGCATTTGGAAATCTTGGCAAACGCGTTTTGTTATTTACTCCACGGACCAGCTGTCATGTGCATATGTACCTAAAGATGGCTCAGATTGATAGTAAAATTTTCAGGAGAGGATGCGGGATAGTTAAAGATCCTGGCCATTCATTGGCTGTTCTGACCAAATCCGAAAGTGGAAAAAGAAAAGAAAAGAAGGAAAAGATAAGTCCCAGGCAAAGAGAGCCAAGGGATGGGCTTGCAGGGCATTTTGGGAAGCGGCATTTAGACATGGGGCCAGAGCAAAAAAAACCCAGTGGGATCTGCTCACAGGGTCCTCTGCCCTTTGCGAGGGACCTCTTGGCTTTGCCACATCCCCTTTCCCCCCTTTCCCACACGTGCAGCCTTATGG
>NW_009217971.1:359-1402 GCF_000690835.1 Fulmarus glacialis | reverse complement strand
CACGGGGAGCCGCTTGCTGACGAGCTTTTGCAGTTTCTTCCGTTTGAGGTTCAATATTTCCACCTCCTCTCCCCGACGGCTGTGCTGCGGTGGCCGGGGCTGAGCTCGTCATCTCCAGCGGCAGCCAGAGCATCCCTGCGCGTTTCTGCTCTCGCTCCCCTGCCTCCCGAGACCCCCAAGCGCACGAGCCGGGGATCTTCAGGACGCATCCTCAGACCAGCAACGCTGTTGCTGTTTTTCGGTTCGTATTCACACCCGAAAATAATTGGCCGGTATCCCTGATGGCTTTAGTATGTGTCAGATGCTGCATTAAAAAATACAGGATCAATCTGGCTGCAGTGGTTCTGCGCTGGGACCGTGCCGGCAAGCTCGCCCCATGCTTGCTCTGTATTCGCTTGCCCAGAGCCGGGGTTTTTCTTTGCAAGCCTCTAATTTTGGTGGGGGGATTCTGTTTCTGGCTCGACTGAGCAGTCTGGCTTTGGCTGTCGGCAGCAGGGGGGTTTGTCGGGGTGAAAAGGGAGGCTTTTCCCCAGAATTTTGGTGTCGGGTGGAAATGCCAAGGACTTGGCTGCGTTTGGGAGGAGGTGTGCATGGGCAAAGGGATGCTGTTCTCTAACCTCAAGTCCCCTGACGGTGCTTGCTCGCCATCTGAGCAGTCTGTCATGTTCGTAGCTCATGCAGAATCCCTTTGACATTTTAAAATAAGATCTAGTAAATAGGAGCCGGACGATGCCAGGTGCATCTCTTGTTGTGAGGGCTCTTTGACAGCACGGCTGGCATTTTAGATTTAGGGCGCCGAGATGCATGTTTTTGTAGCGAGCGCGAAGCTTTTCTGGAGAACGTGGTCCAAGACAATGACTCATCCTGAATCTCTAAAGAAGTGATGGCGTGTTGGGAAATGCAGGATAAATGTTTTGATTTTTAGAGCTTTCCTCATAGGCAGGGCTATCCCGGAGTAAGGCAAAATAAATCCAGGAGGGACAGGTCTGGTGCATTAGTTCAGCAAAACTTATTGCACCTACTCCAGCGTTGCCTCTGCGCTG
>NW_009217971.1:0-255 GCF_000690835.1 Fulmarus glacialis | reverse complement strand
TGTGCATATCCAGGCGTGAAGACTGCGCGTCCTTTTAATTTATCTTAGCAGGTGTGATTGCAGATGCTATTGATGTTTATGGCCGCTCTGCCTTCTCAGTCGACTAATTCTGTATTTAGAGGCTATCATTTCCAAGGGAATCCCAGTTGATTAGGAGCCCAGTTCCACTGAACTCTTTAGGCTTCCATGACCTTTGTCTGTGAAATCTCAAAGCCTGCTCTTTTTTTTTTTTCCTTCCTTCCCCCCACCCCCCTC
>NW_009217970.1:0-23602 GCF_000690835.1 Fulmarus glacialis | reverse complement strand
ATATAACAAAACTGTGATGGGAAAATTTTGACTGATTCTACAGAAAAGTCTGATTTTGTTTTAATTTCATTTGAGCTAGTAGTTTTGCCATCACAAATTTAAAATCAATATAATAGTTCAAGGAAATCTTACCAATCCTGCAAACAGTTCCTGAAAACCGCTGTGATTTATTTAGGTTGGGGAATTCAGGGATTATCGTTTTGGCTCTGAGTCTGTACAACTTCTGGGACACTGGCATCAAATTTCATAGCTGGGGCACATTTCATAGCTGGGTTTTCCAGACGTTATTCTAATAATCCTAATGATGGCTCTTAATGCCATGTAAGGACTGCACGCAGTATCAGAAGGGAAGTTTTTAAGACTCCTCACTTACATGTACAACTCAATTTATGCAACTAAAAAAAAGGTATGCTAATAAATCTACACAGACTAAGTCTACCAAATCTTCCTGTATTTTTTGAAGTGGAACAGGCATACGCTTTGCCATAGGATTGACTTCTCTGGGGGCAGCAGGCACGAGAGCCACGACTGCACTTTAACAACTGGTATTTTGGTTACTCCTTGTAACACATGTTCATAATAACTCAGATTTTTTTATCGTGGCCCTGGCGACTGGTTACCCGTGTGATGGATACAGAGGGCCAGCATTCGTGGGTCTCAAAGACTGCTCACTGTCACTGAATTGACTGGCGCTGGATACCTTTAAAAGCAAGTAACTGGGACATCTTTTCTTGTAAATTAAAACCAGGGTGCAGAATGAATTAGAAGTCCGACACCAGGAGAGTATTTTACACATACTGAAATCTGAACAAGTTCCCAAAACGGAGGTTTAAACTGTGTTTAGCCCACAGCCTCCACCCTCCCACCCCCAACAGCCCACGCAGCATCAAGGTAAGCGTCAGCAGCGTCCCCACCGCCGCTGCCGAGGGTGAAAACGCATCGGGAGTGGATGCTGGTTGGAAATTTGGAGGCTGACCGCAGCGGAAAGCTCTGGGCTTTCAAAAAAAAAAAAAAAAAAAGGGGGGGGAACGGACAAGTTCAAGGGAATTAAAGATTATCAGAAAAACTCACTTTTACAAGTTGGATTCCTGTTGAGAAAATAGCCGTGTCTCTAGAGCACTCCCCCTCTAGCTTTCCTCCCAGAGATTTCACACAAATACAACTCCACCGGGTGCAGCAGAGTTACCCCCGATTTACTCTTGTAGTACTGGGGTGGAAATCAGATCTATCACAAAGCAAAGCCTGACGCCCATTTTCAGATAAATTCCTGTTACACTCAATGGAAAATGTACTCCGTGACCAGTTCAGGTACGGGACCGTTTTTTACAAATCCTCTGCAGAAGTCTATTAGAAAATTTAAAATGTTTAATTCCACTTGCTGGCTATTCCCTTAAAAATCCTAAACTGGAAAAAACTATTCTTTTTCTAGAGGAAACAAAGAAAACACCAAAATACTCTGTTAGTCTGAAAAAAAAGAATTATCTGTACAGTTCTCTGTTCAATTGACTGGTGTATCATTTGTAAAGTGGTTTAACTATAGCAATTGATGGTGGTCTAGATAAGTTTTACATTAAATCTGTGCTTGAAAATAATTTAATTTTAAAAAGAAAAGATGAAAATAGTTGGTGAGGAACTAGTTACAATTAATGGCTCTTCATTAAATGGACAGACAAATATTTCTATTGAAAACGGCAAAGCTGTTCTGAAGAATAAATCAAATATTGCAAATAGAAGACCAGTTCTACCGTTCTCCTTCCATTAAAGTTTTCATACTTTTACATATGATACTTTTGGGGTAGAAATAAGTGTTACTTAATTTCAGCAATGCAATAAAAGTAGTTTAATTTCATATGTGGGCAAGGTTTTTTAATATGGAAATAACTAAATAAAATTCTGGGTTTTTTCTTTTCAAACAAGAAAATAAAATAAGTGAATAATCAAAAGTACTTCTAAGAGCTACACATGATGAAAACAGAGATAATTCTGTGGGACATTCTTATTATTAGTTATGTTATTTAATAATTTTATTACTTTTTAGGAGTCCAGCATTTAATTTTTGAGTGATATATTCTCATATAAGTCTCTGCTTAGCTAAACAGAGATTAATTTATATTCTGCAATAAAATGTTATCTAATATCTTGGGGTTTTTTATTGTCTATTCAAAACCACCCAGAAATGAGAAATCGTTCCATGCCTTGTGTTCATTTAATTAACAAAGCATACAATTTAAAATATATGCAGGGCCTGAATTCCCTTTCTAGGTTCCCAGATATCCAATACTCATGATTACTTTGAAGTAATAATAATAAAAAAAATTTGCCGTTAAGCCATTTAGATGCAGCATCTCCCTAGGAGTGAAATAATTTAAGTGCCCGTGGGGCACCATGGGGAGGGGAGCCGCCTGGTGAGGTGACACCCCCCCCGAGTTTCTTGGGGTAGTCTCCAACGCCTTTTTCCTCCTGGCATCTTGAATCTTCGTTGATATAATCCCATATTGCCACGTGGGAGGTGCAAGTTTTGCCCTCTCTCTAGAGAGGCCATCATTGTGGTATCGGGGCATTAAAAAAAGCCTGTGAAGGAATAGGGCTGATAAGCCATGCCTGGGGCAGATGGCATGTTGTGATCCATGGTCTTGTAAGGGCAAAATAACCACGCTCACAAGGAGAGAGAGAAAATAGGTGCAAATTGGGAGGTCGGGGAGAGTCACGAAGACCTTGCTGGAAAGGACAAACCTGCTCCCAGTGGTGTTGGGCTCCGCTTTTTGAAATGGGATCCCCACGGGGAAGGATGATGCTGGGCAAAGCCGTGTCCCACGCGCTCCGGGCGCTCACGAGGGAGCAACTGGTCTGTGTCGGGGATGTGTCGGGAATTTCCGTCCTGGGTCCCCTGGACCATCGCCCACGGTGCGGCGCAGTTTCGGCAGGATCAAGAAGTCACCGTTGCCTCTCCAGTGAGTGGGGAAGAGCATCACAGTTTTCACCTATAGACAAAACAGAAAAGGGTTAATGATGAGAAGTGTGTGTTTGACTCTCACTGTCCTCAGAGCTACAAAAAAAAAAAAAAGAAAGGTAAAAAAAGAGGCTTTAAGAGCAATTTAATGCTGCTCACAGATGCCAGGCTCTTCTGGCTTAACCAGGGAGAGGGTGAGCATGTTTTGAGAAAGAATAAAGGTAAAGGAACAAATTTAAAGCACCCAAATGGTGTGCAACTGGTCTGCATTGGGTTAATATTATACCTTTAATTTTCTGAGCATCCCAAGCTGTAGAGGTGAGTGATGTTTTGAGAGGCAGAATTGAGAGAGCATGTTAGAGGGCATAGAGCTGGTGCTCAGGAAAAATTCTTTCCACCCCAACTAACTTCCATTCACACCAGAAGACAGCCGGAGCTGCTTTTAACATGCACTGCACTTCCCGGGCTCCTGGAAAGTTGCCAGCATTTGTCTTGATGTCAAAAAGTGTGAGGGCTTCGTCATGAAAATAACGTAGGAAGTGATCCAGCCAAAGTAAAATACAAAAAGAGAGAATGGTTTTTAAATTTACAAATTTTTTTTCATCAGCCCAACGCAAAAAACTTTCAGAAACGACCAAACTTGCGTCAGCCCGAGAAATGGCTCCAGATGAAAGAGAAGATCTGCGCTGTTACAAAGTGTAAGTTCTGGCTGATGGTATCTGTATGAAAGAGGTGAGAAGGACACAGGGAGTGAGCTGCTACTCTGCAGCAAGTGAAAAATAGTTTATTGCTGATCCACAAATTTAATTTGGGAGGATCCTTTGCAGACTCGGTGTAAGTCTCAGATGCAGAGGGAACCTGCTTTCCAGTGGTGTCACTACAATTATTCATAACACAACGCTGATTGCCCAGTATTTAAACATTTCATTGATGGTCTTTTAATTAACCAGGAGAAGGTGGCTGGAGCCCAGCGTGGAGGCTGGGCTGCCCCAGGCTTTGAGTCCTGGGCTCTTCCCTCGATTTGCCAAGCACTTAAGCATTTGCTGACTTGGGGTTAAGAAAGGTGGAGGCACCGAAAGAGCCTTATTGACTCATGATATTTTCCAGCCTGGCTTGTTTGTTTTCATTGTGCGCACAAGTCCTATTTACCTTGATCAAAGATGGCAAAATCAACAACAACACTATGCAGACAGGGACTTGCAAAATTCCTACCGAAGGCATGACTGTGCCCAGACCTGTAGCTCCTGCTCTTCCCCCCATCCTCTTTCTTTCTGCCATTGCACATCGTTTCTGCCTTACCCAACCCGTACTGCGCCCTGTCTGCCAGGAAGCACCCCCAGCCTCGAGTGGCTTTTCTCAAGAGTGGCAAAATGAAATCCCAGTTTCCCTAGCAGGACCGGCAGCAGGGGATGGGAGGAAGGAGGCGCACGGGCACCGCAAGCTCCTCTTGCCCTGCGCGTGGCGGGGCCGCCGTACCCGCTCTTGCGCATCCCTCTGGACACGGCAGCCACCACCCGATTTTCAGCTTTGCACTAATCCCTCTTTGTCATGATTTCTGGAAAGATGTGGCCACCTGAGTGTACTCCCCACTAACGGGCTTCCCCGGCAGAGAAGACAGATGTGCAGCCTGCATTCGCTCTGTTAGGGTCTGCTCAGCTCGGGAGGGTTAGGGAGAAGCAGAAAAACAATTAGGACGGTCCTGAAATTCTCCGAGCTTACAGCAGGCCCCGAGCGAGTTTCTGCAGAGCCCCAGAGCACAACCCCTTCTGTTCCAGCAGGAACAGCACCACCGAGATTAAGATCTTCTGTCTGCTCCAGCCTCTGGAAAGCTTCTGAATATGCACTCCTCAGAGGAGCCACTGCAGACATCCCGAGCGTGCCGTAACGCCAGAATTAAAACTGGAGAGTTATGCAAAATCCATCTGCAGTTTACCGGCGTGATGCAATGGTCCAGCCTCAAGCAGCTCTTGCACAGGTTTTTG
This sequence comes from Fulmarus glacialis, assembly GCF_000690835.1. Lineage (NCBI taxonomy): Eukaryota > Metazoa > Chordata > Aves > Procellariiformes > Procellariidae > Fulmarus > Fulmarus glacialis. The sequence continues at coordinate 18,670 of NW_009217970.1, read as the reverse complement.
TAGTAGTTGCAATACCAAGGACCCAGCCTTAAGCAACGTAAGGGGGCCTCAAGCAGCCCCGGCAGCCCTCAGAAATGAGACAAAAGGCATCAGAAATGCTGTTTTCTTTTAGAATTTCTTTGCTCCCTAGGTCCGATTTTAATTGTTTAAATTTAAAAGGCCAAGTAATTCTTTAGTTTAGGTTTCTTCTGTCCAGTTGAAGCCTGCGGAAGCTTCTCCATCTGATCACAAAGGCAATTTTGTACGGCAAAGCCACTGAAAAAAATTTTGCACATGCTAAGGAAGACTTTGTCAACAGGATTCCCACCTGTGGTCTTGTCTCAAGACTTTACAACTCCAAATAACGTGAAGAAGCCACTCTTCCTGAGTGATCCCCATGAACACCCTACACCTTTCGTTTCCTCCTCCCTCAGCACCCCAGCTTGGAAGATTTTATCAGACAATAATTCCACATATCAAAGCAAAACAAAGGAACCAAGGCAAAGCCCGCTGGCACCAGCATGGGTAGCCAAGGCGGACATAGCCCGCACCCAGAGAAATCTGCTTCGCGATTTGGTGGTACGGTGCAGTAAATTGGTGTAAAATAAACAGCGTCTATTTTTAGCGGAGCAGAGCCTGCCTGCAGGCATTGCAGCTGTTTTTTTTTTTTTTTTCCTCTCTTTGCTCTGGATGAATGAGGGTTTTTCAATGAGGATCCAGGTTTCTCGAAGCAAAATCCACCCCACCTCTTGGCGTGAACCCCCAGACAGTCCATATGTCATGAGCAAAATATGCGGCGCCCTAAAAACCGGAGTGGAGTCTCACCCGGGTGGGATCGGGACCCAGAGGGGAGACCCATGGGTGCTGGGCACCACGGGCAGCCCTAGGGCAAGGAGCTGGGGAAAGCCACCCAGGTGGTACCCACCACCAACCCCCTGGCACCCGATGGGAGCTGAGCAGCACTGGGTGCCCCCGGCAGCCCCCCGAGCCATCCCCGACCCGCCGAGGACCAGCCACGGGTGGGTGGCTTGGCCTTGGCTTTTAGTGCCCCAAAATTAAGCCCGGCTCGCGGAGCTCTGAGGTTCCGCGCCCCGACACACACACACACACACACACACACAAGCAAAATGATTTCCATGCTTCCACGGCTCCCATCGGATGTGGGTGGTCCCGGCGAGAGGAATGCGAGCAATGGGATTCACGTATCATCTCGCTGCCGCTCAGTGCAGCGCCGGAGACCTCCGGGGATTTTTCCGTAGGCGATTGACCCGGGGAGCATCCCAGCTCTGGCGCGTTTGCCACGCACCTCTGATCACAACCACAAAGAAGAAATTGATTTCTCCCAACGTAAATGTCCCTAAAATGACAATAGGGTTTTTTTTTGCCACCCCCACAACAGCAAAAAAGGCGGAAAGAATAAAGTGTCGCTAAACCTCCCCGGTGCCTCACCACGACACAGATTTACATCTCTGAGTCAGATCTTTGCAGCTCCCTGCATATGGTCCGCATGATATGCAGTTCCTGGCTAGTGACTCACTCAACACCAATATAAAGAAATCGTTTCAGACCGAGCAAGCAAACAAGCCGAGTTTGGCCACCTCAGGCTCCAAGGGACAGGGGACGCAGCCTGACCTGGCCGAGCCTGGCTCGGCTCTCACGGGGGTGAGCCGGGAGCGGCTCCACCCGAGTCCTGTCACATTTTTTTAAAAGCTTCTTAAAATTGCTTTTCTGTCTGATTTTTGCTGTGGTCGAAAATAACACCTACGAAAATTGAAAGAGATAGGAAGAAGGTTTTATCTCTTTCTTTCCAGGTTGTTTACTTGGTTCATTCGGTGATATCACTTTGCGGACAAGGTATTTGGTTTCAGTGTTTCCACTGTGTGGTCACTTAGGTAGTTTCCTTTTGTTCTTCATGTGGGTTTTTTTTTTCATAATGATGTAAAGAGAGTGAGAGGAAAAACCTTTTAAAATACGATGGTTAAAGCCACAAAAACTGGCAGGTGGACTCACACGTGTCAATTCACAGAAACCAAATCCAATCAGCTACTCATTAATAAAAGAAGAATTTATTGTGGAATTGGTTAAATTTCCAATGGACATTATGCTAGATGAGCTCACAGTCAGATCTGTGGTGTCAAGTTTGCATGACATTTAGTTTGCATTTTGATTTTTTGGGGTAGTTTTTAAATTTTTGAATCACTTAAAATACATTGAGCAACAATTCAGCTGGCATTATAGAGGAAAAGAAATCACGGTAGGGAAAGTTGCTGAAATTACATCACCTAGAATTTTTCACAAAGATGGTTATCAGAAGCCCCATAGGAACATTACTCTCAATTTTGTGGGCTGAGCTGGTTCCCAGCACTTTTCCCTCTGTACATTCAGAATTCAGAATTCAGAACCTGGAAATACTTCTCCTCTGTAAGTGAGCAAACAGACTTAAAAAAATCTCAGGAATCCTAGAATTTATTCAAACAGCTATCTTTAACCTCTGTTCTTTCTATTTAAAATAGTAATATGAAATCCAAAGCCATTTAATTAATTGGAAATTGTTACACTTAAGCATATACAAAAGAATGAACAAAAGGGATGCTACAGCCATTAAATAATCAAATAGCAATACCATTAAGTAAGTAATTAGTATGTGCAATAAATGGCTAGACTGTGTTAATGAGATCTCTCGTATATCCTAAGTCAGGTCTGATCCTTTGCCCAGGAAAGATCACCTAGTGTTGTTGATTCTCTGTTGAGGGATGATAACACTTCCTTTCCTTTTCCAGGATATCTCCTAGATGCACAACATCTTCTATCCAGCCTCAAGTACCAGCATCTGCATTCTCAGCAGTCCTTCGCCTAGGAAAGACTTCCAGAAAGTTCCTGGGAATTCTGGCTGGGGAGAAAATCAAGATCCTTTTTCCCTTAGGGGAATCCCTTCAGGGATGAAGCACTACCATATTCCCTGATAGTACAGCTGGTGGGCACGTCATTTTTGTGTTCAAGTACCGAGGCATCGACTAGCAGTGAAGAAGGATGCAGCTCAGAACATACTCACCTTATGGCTCTCCCATAGCTGTATGTAGGAGGATCTGGGGAAATAACGGGTGCTGACATAAGCAAGTGTGATAGGTTAGGTGAATAAAAGAACAGAAAAAAAGAGCCAAAAAGCACAAGCTTATTTTGACCATAGATAAGGTCTGTGGAAAAATTCATGGCAGTGTTGAGAGAAGGATGCTTCAAATGGTACCCAGGCGATACGGTCCTGAAACCTCCTTAGACACGTTGCCATGTGCTTGTAGTACCCTGAGCTGCAGCAGCGCCTCGGCGTGCCTTGGCTCCTGTACAGATAAGTACACCTCTACAGCCCCAGACCGGGAAAATAAAATCTAGAGAGTATGAACAAGGGCAGAAGTGGTGTCTTAGCCAAGGTTGCCAAACAGGTGAAAAGCAAGCTTAGAAGTAAAAGCCAGGACTTTGAAATCCTCCTGTGGAGATGGTTCCTTGGACCACGCTGCTTTCCACATAAGCAACCCCACAAACAGAAGAAATGACAATTTTCTTGTTCAAGACCCTGGACCCCTCAATTATGCAGGCACAGCTGCCGTAGTATCAGCCTAAACAACTTCTTTTCTGCTCACCAGCAAAAAAGCCCCCAGGAAAAGAGATTCAAGAGCGACCCAACTCCTTTTACAAATGATTTCCTGATCTCGACTGCCTACAGTCTACCACCCCGGCTCTGGAAAAGTTAATCCAGGCTATGCACATTCCTGGGAGTGGATCCCACCAGACAATGTAACACTCTAATTAGGTAGTACCAAGGCAACTGTTTACAAGTCTCTTCCAAATGCCTCCCTTGCGTTTGCACCCTCCTACTACAACAGCAATATTTAGTAGAAACGTCCTAGGTATAATTCTCCTGGGGCTTATTCAAATGTCAGTCAGCTCAACACAAGCACAGTGTGAAAGCAGATGAAAACAAAAGAGGATGAGTTTCTGTCTTTCTTGGGAAGCAGCGTGTTTGTCAGAAGGTTTCGGATGCATTAGTGAATGTTCTCCAGTAGGGGTTGCCAGAAATAAAACACGAGCCCACTGCGCGAAGGGCTGCCCTGGAGCCTGTAGTTCATTGCCCAGGCCATATTCACAGCGAAAATTCATCTGATAGCCTGTGGCTCTGGTGGGACAGAAGTCCCCGCAAACCCTGTGCCACCAGTCCCTTCCAAAAACAACAGCAGCTCCCCCGTGGGGTACCTTGGCTGCTTGGTTGCAGCAAGGCATAAGAGAGGATGGGAAAACACAGCCGCCCTCGTTCATGTTTCCCCTGCAGCCGTAATGTCGCGGCGTTTCTTGCTCTTGGAGAGGAAACGGGTTCTGCTGAGCTGGGGTTGAGATGAAGCAGAAGATCTGATGGCTGAGCTGCTCGGGGGACACTGCGAGTGCTCCTGTCACCGCACATCCCGGCAAGGAGGAGTTGGCTAATGATGGAGAGACATAAAAATTGTGCTACGGGAGGTTCAGAGTATGATGGATGAGGTTCTGCTGTGGCTGTCTGCAATATTGTCCTTTTTATCCACCTCACACCATATGCTCTTGGCAAAATAGCTGTAATATAAAGGAATCACTTCGCTTCCATTGAAATGCAGCTGCGTTAGACTACTTAGCTGTAATCAATGAAAGAAAAATACTCGGTGCCTTTTAAGCTGAAAGGGGAATTTACAGAGGCATAATGAAATTATTCAGTGTGAATTCAGCTGGGCTGCAAGAATGGGCAAAACCTTCCCCTTCAAAATCCTGAAGAACTTTATCCAGAAGTTACTTCGGTTTTCTGTGATCGCCAGGAGAAAAATGACACAAAAAGGTCATGGATATTTCTCAGCTGATACGACTAGGTCTGACTCAGACCAGTGGAAATTACAGGATATTGTCTCGGAGGGCTCTTGTGAGTTAATAAAAAGTTTCCTGGAATGATTTACAAATCTGAATTGCACAAAGGAATATAATGAAGGGAAATGGGGAAACTCAGGTTACACAAAGCATTGCAGAGCGTTTGTGAAAGTCATTTTCTAACGGTCATGAGTAAAGAGTTGAGTCTATGAGTTTCTGGGATTTCTTAGTACACTGCTAAGTACTTATTTGCCAACTTATTATCCAACATTTCAGATACTAAAACAAGTAGTTTCACCTTTCCATTGTTTGTCTGTTTGTTTGTTTGTTTGTTTTTAAGAAGGTTTCTTAAGTGTGATTTCTACTGAACCAGTTTGCACTTCCCAGTCAGGCTGGTGCATTCTTTTATAGGAGAAGTGGGTTGGATTAAAACTGCGTGCTCGCCTTGAAAAGAAGTTGACCCTTCAAACACTTGTTTGGGTAAGCCATGGAAGAGCTGAGGAGATAGCGGAGGGCTGGAAGAAAAGAATAGTTGGTACAAGCTTCAAGGAACAACAGAATAATGATCCTAACATCTGGCTTGTGACTCTAATGCAAATAACATAACAATAAACCATGCTATTAAGTTTTTAAAATAGAATATCCAGGAAGATCATCAGGCAGGTGACTTCAGTGGATCTCTGATAGTTTATGCCAGCTGGGGATCTCATCTTATTCGCAACAGGGGGTGGGTGGTGGGTGGTTTATGAAGGTAACATGCAGGTGTGGATGATGTGGAGCAAACCCAGCTAGAGGGACGAGCAGGGAGGAGTAAGAGTACGCCAGTGTGTGTTTGGTAACGCAAGGAAGCAGTTGGTATTTTCCTCAAGGACTGAAATCTGAGAAGTACAGAGGACTCTAAGGTGACAATTCTTGGTTCATAGTGAATGTGAACGGCAGCTGGGGGCCCAGAGAAGACACGGGTTGATAAGGATGGGCTGGGATGCGGCTGGTGGGACGGGGCTGGTACGTAGCGTAAAAGTGCACATTTCCCCCTGACACGTCTGCAATTATTTTGTTTTCCTTCCCACATGAGGCCCTGTAGCTCAGCTCGGGGTCTGGCCCCCACAAAGCTGCTGTTATGCTGCTACCAGTAAGGTTTCATCAGGGGTGAACTGGGCTCATGGAGTTTCCCATGGCTGAAAAGACCTTGAAAGCTCCTGCTACAGACCCCTGTTTTTGGAAAGTGTATGCCAGCCACTCACCAAATCTCTACAGAAGACTTATATGTATTTTCTTCTCCTTTTCTAATCACTCAAATTCAAATAATATTCAGATAATAGCTGTAAAATATTAACCTGTTATACAACATGTTCTGTGGAAGTAAGTCCTGGTATGAAGGTAGTTTCTTCAGTGTTACATACTGGTGAGAAACGACAGGCTTGCAATTAAAAGAAAAAAAGACTGAAAGAACGGAGTGATACAGCTGGATATTCCCCTTTTTATTTAGAAGCAGGTAGCTACCGTTGGACTATTCAGGATTCTGGCATTACTATAGAAAAGCCCTAATCAATATGCATGAAAGTTTTTTCATGGGTTTGTGGTGACAAATTTATATAAGTTTATCTGGAAGATTTCTAAAACTAATAGCATTTGTCATATGAATATTATACAATTAACGTCTAGCTGAAATACCAGCAGTCTACTATTAATTTTAACATAAGAATGGGAACATTAACATTATCTGAATTCCAATTACTGTGGGAAGGAGCAAAATACCATTAATGGGGGCAAAAAAGCTGTTCTTTACTATTCCATTCTGTCCTGTGCTCATCGCCCAGGTGCTGGGACATGTTTGCTGCAGGAGAGTTGTTTTAAGGCATTGGGAACCCAAAATGAAAGAGATTTTCTGAGAAAGATGCTCTCAATTTGAAAATGTGATGACATTTGGTCTATCACAGACTTAATTTGTGTTAGCCTTGCATATGTGACAGTTTATTACCAGAAACCAAATTTTCTGAAGTGGCAATGCATTGTACAAACACTGCTGCTGTCATTTTCCATGGCCGTTCACACACCTCTTACTGATGGCAAATAAGGGATGCATGCAGTCACAATGCTGCTTCTTGCTCTGCCATCCTTAAAAAAAAAAAAAAAAAAAGTCATTTAAAACCCACTTTTCCCAAGTACAGCAGTACCCTATAAAACTGCGTGGGTAATGCAAGCTGAGCGTGGTCCTGCGGTCCAATAGTGATCTTGGAAACCTTCTCCAGCAGGTTTTTGGGGGTTGTTTGGTTTTGGGTGTTTCTTGTTTGGTGTTGTTTTTTTTGTTTTGTTTTGTTTTTGGTGAGTCCTTCTACAGACATCTTCACGTGGAATCTCAGAAAAGATTTCAGGGCACACAAACCTGTGATCAGCTGCTAAGGCTTGTGTAGCACCAGGAGGCTGCTCTAGGCATGATGCTTCTGTGACTCCTACAGAGAGGCAGAGGAAAGGAAAGCCCAAAGGCAAGGCAGTTTTTAACCTTAATTTCCAGCTATTCTCAGAGAGCAGATGGGAAGATGGAGACATGTTCTGTTCTCTGGACTGTCACAAAAATCCAGAGGCTGCAGAAGTGCTAAATGCCAGAGCTAAGAGGAGCATCATCCACGACTACATTCACTGGGGAAAGGGCTGTTGGCTACACTGCAATACAGCTCCAATCTTTTCTTGATTATCCCCTGCGTGAAGATGGACAAGCTGACTTCCAGGAGCAGTCCCATTGGGGCAGAAGGGAAAGAAATTGTCAAAAATGTTGATCCTGTCTGGGGCATTGGGTACAATGCCCAAAGCCCCGCTCACACTGCGGGGACGTGTCAGGTCACACTGTGTAACACTGGAGGTGCTTCGTGTCCTGACTTGGGGTTAAAGTGGGGAAGAGAGCCAGTTCTTAGACAAAAAATCCTGGAGGGGTCCTATGAGCAAACAAAACTTTTATTCTGCAGTTGAAAACTTCTCTTCTACTGCAATTTAGGGAATCCCTAGGCAGCAAAAAGCCAAATTCCCATCTTTGATTATACCAGCATCAGTGTGGAAAACCCTCCGTCGATCACAATGACACCGCTGCAATCCCGAGCAGCATTGCCAAGCGTAAGCCAAGCACATACACAGTAGAGAGGATAACATTTTTACTAGGGATTAGAAGTGCTGGACATCACCCTCCGGTGTGCCAGAATTCAAGAGTAGCAGCGCTGCTCATTACACGATATTAATAGCGTGATTTGGAGACGCCACTGCTGCATTTGGGCTCTGAAGTTATATAGTGCCATAAGCTACTAAACACACAAAAACTTTAAGATCTTGATTGTCTTCAGTTTACTACAGCTACTCAAGAGGGTTACACTTTACAAGGGACAATATTACAGTACATGTGATAAAACTACTGTATCATCCCTACAGCCGGAGTGGCTCGTGCTGTGCTCCATGGGGACACGGGCATGTGGGGAAGCCAGCAGGCTTCAATGTTTAAATGCCAGGATTAATGCATGGGATCCAGGCAAAAAAGGGACTATACAGGTCCATTCTTCTCGTTCACCAAGAGCAATGACACCCTCCAGAAAGCTGATACTCTTCAAAGCCTCTTCCTGAGGTACTTCAGACCTGGTAAAATCAGGAGATTATTTATAACATACTTTTCTCCCCATGCCAGGCACTGCACAAATACTTCTAGTGAGGAAAAGCTTTGGCTTGAGCTGATGCAGAATGGTGTTTAGGACCACCAGCATAAGAAGTTTGAAGAGAAAAAGGCTCCTTTATGAACCACATCTTCTAGCATTGCCTGCTCCATCTTTTGACTCAGAAAACTTACGACTTTTTTCCCTGGGCATTGTGTTCATGGTTCTTCTGGCTTTGTCTAAGAAGTTGATAGTTCTTTAACGTATTTCATTTGTTAAATGGTGTCTTTAAGGTGCACGATGCACTGAATGGCAGTGGCACAATGCTGAAGGACAGAGTCCTGCCGTCTGGCTCCTCGTAGGAAGGCACTTTGTAGAAATCCTCTCTCCTGCTCAAGGCAATCAGTCCTCTGCCATGGTTTCCCCTCAACACACCGGACAGGGGTGCATCTCCTATGCACTTGTTTTTGATCCTTGAGAGTGTAAAGCTAATATGTTACACCAGAAATCTGCTCTGAGGAGTCCGCCTACAAAAGACAATAATCTGGATTAAGAGCAATGTAAAAGATCCCACAATTATGGCACGGTTTTGTTTGATTTGTGAGCAATAGCTGCCACTATGAGTATCTGGAGTGGAGCAAAGGAAAAGCTGCCAGCTAGAAAGAAAGAAAGGAAGAAAATAGCTCGAATCTCCCCGGCACCCCTGCCACGCAGCTTGCTTTCTCACCAGGACATCTTTCTTGGATGGAACCGCCCCTGCTGCCTCCTCAGGAAAATTCCTGCAATTTTGAGTGTTGGAAAGTGAAAATAACATTTCATAAACATACACGGGCAGATTTATGCCAACAAGAAGCCTGTGAGAGGATTTTTCAAAGGCATATTTGACAGTGGTGCGACTAAATGATTGGAGGAACATTTTGACGACTTGAGCAGGTAACAACGTGGCCTTGTCTCAGTTATTTCCATCTGGATCGAGAAGGTGGAGAAAGTAGCCAGCCATCCTCCTACCTCACTCAGCAGTTTATCTTGAATTTACGTAAACTAACCTATGCCAAACTCTTGTGAGAACAGCCTTCTCTGATAAGATCCTGCCCCTACGATGATGGACATCCCCCCGAAAAATCTGCTCTCACCAGATTTTGCTGACGAATGGGAATCTCGTGCCTTTACCCACACGTGATTTTGCCTGAAGATTATAATACTATTTTAATTTATCTACACTTACTGTAGCAAATACTACAAACTGCAAATCCTCTGGTATGAAGATACAGTTATGTAAGACCTTATTCAAAGGTGTCTTATTTAAGAATGCACTTAAGCACATGTTCAGCTTCAACGACACGTCCTAAAGAGTGAGGGTCTTAAAAATGCACCTGAGAGTTTTCCTTACCCTCTGAGGGATTTAAGTAGCATATCATCTAATGCAACTGGGTATTTTTCTGTGTAAGATGACTTAGCAGAAAGAGCATTTCTTCAGACAAAATCACGTTCTTTTTCAGGAGAGATTCTTAAATTATTTGCATTAGAAGGTTTTTTCAGTGGTGTTTAAAAACCATTGCATAATAAATATTGTGCCACGAAAAAAAAGGAGACTAAATGAATTCTTCCTTTTAAGCCTCAAAAAAAAGGTGATCTTGGACAGAAAATCTTTAAACGAGGGGAAGTGTGAGTTCATGAGAACGTTTCAGATATTCACACTGGGTACAACGGCAAAAGCATGCATTAGAAGGTTTTTTCAGTGGTGTTTAAAAACCATTGCATAATAAATATTGTGCCACGAAAAAAAAGGAGACTAAATGAATTCTTCCTTTTAAGCCTCAAAAAAAAGGTGATCTTGGACAGAAAATCTTTAAACGAGGGGAAGTGTGAGTTCATGAGAACGTTTCAGATATTCACACTGGGTACAACGGCAAAAGCAGCTTTGCAAGACTAGCAGGTATTCTACAATCTCTTGAAAAGGCAGACTGATTCCTTTCCTAGGGACAGCAGAGAAATGTATTAAGCTTTGGTTCACTCCCAGCATTCAGCGAAGAGAGTTTTTGGGAAAGATGCCCAGATACTATGGACCAAGTTCAGCTCCCGCGTAAGCAGACAGAATTCCCACTGAAATCAATGGGAGTTGCACCTGCTGACTTTGGAGTTGAATATGGCCCAATATGTGGATACTATAAAGGTTCTGTTTCCAAAGTTTCTTCTGGCTTGTTTTATGGGAATGCAGACCTGGCGCCAGGAACGTCAGAAGACCAATAAATTCACTATGGGAACTTCCAGGCAAATGACAACTCTCTTGCAGAAAACAATTCCAGAAGCTCACACGATGCTGAAGGACAAATTCTCAGTGTTCCCCCAGTTCATTTGCATGAATACCAGTTTCAGAAATGCTCTGAGAGAAGAAAATGGGGAGTGTGTGGCTAGGAGAGATACCAGGGGAAATGCTTTGATTGGTTTGCCCAAATTATTTGGATAAATATCTTAATTACCCCAGATATTTCTTAACTTGCTGGAATAGTGGTCCACAGCCACTAAGAAAGGTATACTGTATGTATATAAGCTATTTGATGGCTGGTTTTGAGAGCTGCTACGCTACATCTGCCCAATTTGGACTGAATTTTAGTCTCCAGTGGCAGAATAAAAGTACAGACAGGGCTAGAGGAGTCCATCCAGAAAAAAGCAGTAGCTTGAATGTATCCACGTGGCGTTGAATACAGAGGAGTTAACAAAAGTATTATGTAAAGGAGACAGTTTGTCTCTGTTGGGGTTATAATCGGGATTTAAACAACTGAGATTCAAAGTCCATTTTCTGAGTATTTTCTCTGTTATGGAACCAGTCCAGTCACACAGCACATGTATTCTTGGCAAGTTGTTTGTAGGTAGTGGAAGTGCAGAAAGAGAAAACTAAGACCGCAATAAAAGAAATAATCTTGGAGCCCCCACATTAAAAAAAGAGAAGGAAAAGACAGTTTTAATTATCTGAAAATTCTAAACAAAACCAGCATTAGATCCATATCCCATATTCTGATTTGACCTAAAGTTTGAAAATATTTGAAGTTGGTATTTCTGGTTCAAGCCCATTTAATCAATAAAACAAGAGCCTTCTAAACTTTAGATTCATTTGTTTAAATGCAGTAGTTTTCTAAACAACACATCGAAACGCACATATTCACTTCATAGCATGAGCACCGTGCACACTCTGAACACTCATATGTAAAGAATAAGGGTAGAGGAATGGGATGAAGGCAGTCAGGACCCAGGTGCCGATGGAAAGCCGTCTTTCAAAGGAATATTGTAATTTCTTGTATTTGGCATGTCCTGGAAAAGACTGTTTAGAAGTTTCTTTTCCAAGCTGCTTATGATTAACAACCTTCTTTCCACGTCCTCCATCTCTAGACCAATATTCCTTCTGCTGCGACTGAACCTATATGAGTCATCCATTTTAAAATATGTGGCGGTCATACGGTACACTAATGCGCACACACACACACAGAGTAAATTAGGGGAAAATTGATGTCAAGACCTATCGAGTATGAAGGGCCTTTTAAAACCAACCTTCAGAATGTGCTAATATTTACACATGCCCAAACCACCTGGAAATATGTTCCAACTGCTTTAAAACATTTCCAATATCATTTAAATGTATATGCAACCATTCACAGTTGTACACTAATTTACCCTAAAATCTAATGATAATTTGATCTCTTTGAAAAAACACCTGGCCCAATTTTGGCTTTTATAGGAAGTCGAAAATCCTATTTCAACCAAGGAGGAGTCAGGGGTTTTTTTCTTCAGCAATTTTTTGAAATGTTTTTTTGCTTTTTATGCTGGAGATCCAATTTATTAGTTTTAAGGCTGTACTTTTCCATAATCTTTTTGAATAAACATTTTTCTTTCTTCTTGCAAATGTAAGACAGTTTGGATTTCATTAGGTTTGAAGGAGTTTTGATGCTAGCATGTCATAGAAATGATGGAAACCTGAATAAATGAAAACTTAAAAATACATATTCTTGTATGTATCATGCACATGTGAAGTTTAGGTCTTTTTATTCTATATAGAACTCTAGCAAAGATTTGGTAGAAATGAATAGTTACAGCCCATAATTTAATCCACTATTGACTTTATTTTGGGTTCCATTTATATGTTCTGCCAAACTAGAACAAATAATCTTAATTTTCATATATCCAGCTCCACCTGCAGTCAACCGCAAATACAGAGAGCAACAAGAAGTTTATTTTGAAATCTATTTTAAATAAATGATTCTATACCCGAGGTTTAAAACAAAAAACAAACCCAAAAAACCTAGCAGCATTCATGGTCCTTTTAATTCTCCTGCAGGTAAAAGGAGTGAGCTTAAAGTCACTAGAGCCAATCTGCACCTGCGTTTCTTTCTTCCCAGTAGCAATAATTATCCTCCTTACGAATGAACTGTGACATTTAATTGCCTATAAACACATTTTAAGATCTGGGGATGGATGTTACTATTCAATTAGAAAATGCAGCAAGTTTCTTCCAGGTATTGATATGACTACAGCACGCCCCTCTCGCTGCTGTGGGTCGGCATCGCGTCGCCCCGGAGGGCACCCGGGTGGGCCCGGTTTATGTTCAGTAGGATTCATGTACATCCAACATTTAAGACGTGCACACCTGAAGTGCTCAATGCAAAAATCATATAATATAGTAGTGACAGATCCTTTCTGCCCATTACATGGGGTAAAAGTCTGATCCCTCTCCCAGTTAGGTTGGTGGAATTCTTGCCGGTAACGTTACATATTAAAGTTAAAGTATATGTTGCTTCGAAAGAGTTAATAATATAAGATTAATAGCTGTTATAAGTATGTTGCAGACATCAGGAGTTTGTGTTATAAAATGCAATAAGCACATCAACAGATGGTCTGGTAGATGCTTACAAGCCACGGTTACAAGCACGCGATTGACCTGTTGGACTCTGTAACAATCTCCACAACTGACTAGCCATGTATTCAAACACCTCTCAGTCATTCATTAACTCTTTGTAAACTATTTACGCACACGCCATTAATATACAGCACGATCACGTTGCCGTCGTCTGCAACAGGAGCAGGATAGAGCCCTAATTACTCGCAACAGTTTATTAATTCAATGCATTAATGGTAGGCACGTTTTGACAGCCGCGGTGCCGGAGCGAGGAAGCCGACAGACGCTGGAAGCAAGCGGCAGCTGTTCCCCTGCACCTATCGCTCACTCGCGCCGCCACGCTCACCTTCGAGGTGTCTTTTTTGACTGATTTGTCACATTCAGAAACACGAAAGGAAAGACAGACATGAGAACGCCGAGGTTTGGTAGGGAAGTGACATTGCCGTTGCTGTGCCGTGCCGCCAAGGCTCGGCGCGATTGCCGAGTGCATCGACAGCCTTCTAAAACGCTGTCAAAAAGGCACAAACATCAGCATAATTTATCAGTGGCTATTTTAGGCAGGTGCACGGGAACTCTAAATATATGGCATTCACCGCTTGCTGCAGTTGCTATGGATATGGTATCTCAGGCCTGTAACTAGGGTTATAAATGCTGTTGTGTGCTTATTATTGTTGTTGTTATTAAAACATGAATTTTATAGTTATTCCTGCTCAGCTGCTGCCCCTAAATCGTCCATGTAACTGCATACTTCTTTGTTTGAAGGAGGGACGTGTGTGGGAAAGAAGTAATAAACAATACCCTTTCTTCCCTTCTGCTTTTTATTTGCTCCAGAAGGGACCAATTTTGAGCCACTGTTCGCAGCAGTATTAGGGCCAGGAGAATTAGAAATCACTGAGCCTAAGAAGTGTACTTCATTTAGGTCTATCTGATTAGTACTCTGGTATTTAAGTCTTGCACACATCAAACACATCCAATCTTTTTTTTTTTTCCTTCATTTGTCTTAAGAGGTTGGTCTCCTGCAGCTGCAGGGATTCTGCTCAGCCCTCTTGCTGTTACGGCGAGATGGTTACTTCTACCCAAATCCTGCCCAACGCTGCAGATCTGGGAAAGAAAAGACGGCCGGTGGATGAAGAGGCTCTACAGACACCTCAGCCACTGTGGAGGAGTTAACGGCAACCTGCCCACCCAGCGTCCATCCGAGTGTGTGCGGTGCTCCTGTTCCCTTGCCAAGAGGAGACTGAGCATTTTTCCTGCAGTTGGAGGCCGTGGAGATCATTGGTATGTGATGCAATTCACAGCAGAGCAAAAAGTGACAAAAAGTGGAAAACATGGTGAAAATGGGCAATCCCACATTTTGCCTAACATTGAAGGCTTGTTATGAGCCTATAAAACGCAGTTTATAAGGGGAGATTTTGGGGGAAAAGAAGTGATGCCCAAGGGTTTGTATGTGTCCTTCAGGTGTACCAATCACACTCACCCAAGCTGTGTAGAAGAGGTATCACTCGCCCAGACATAATCCCTACCCAGCACACTTACCTCCCCACACCTACCTACAACAAAATCATTCAGCCTGAAACGGAGCCTGAACAAGGTGAGCTGGCAACTTTAGGAGCCCCTGGAGAAGAGGGGGTGACTGCGGTGGGTGCTCTCTGCCACTGGCAGCGTGGCAAAGGCCATGCAAGGAGCTGCAGAGACCTTCAAAGAAGTAGCACCTCAAGCAGACACAAGCACACGGGCAATGCTCCGCGATGGCTGATCTTCGTCCTGGGGAGCTGACACGGTTGGAGAAGACAGGAGAATAAATTTCAACTACTCCCTTACGCCGGTAATACAAAATGTTCAGATGCTTAAAGGTTATGACAAGCTAGCGTCTGGTAAAGAGGTCAGTCTGCCCTGAAAGCATTGCAGAAGCCAAAATAAAGTCTAGTCAAGCCTATGTGGAGTACGAGCACTGAGGCAGGGAAAATAGCGAGGCCTCTTTCTCCCCAGTGGTGGCCCCAGAAAGCAGCGGTAAGGCTGCTGTTAAAATTAAAATATGGCTGAGTATTAGGATATTTGCGTTGGGCAGATATATGTTTTGAGAGACTGGGGTCAGTGGCTGTTTTAACCGCGTTGTTTCATCCCTACTGCCACACTTCCTGAATTTTCCACTTAAGCGGCATTTTAAACAGGGCGCAGGTATGCTGGTGGCATTCGGCATCACACTCTAGAGGGTAAAATGTGTGTGTGTGTGTATTCATGTGTTTCTTTCTGTCCATCTGTCTATCTCAAGGACCATAAACAAGCAGTGGAAAAAGGGGAGGCATGAAGCCCAGTGCAAACGGAGAGGAAGAATGATTGTAGAACCAACAGGACAGAGAAGAGTGTCATTTTCTACCATCAGGGAAGACCGAGTCATGACAAAATGATTTCTTACACTAATGAAAATTATAGTTTAGACTTTATGTGCAAAAAGAAAAGAGGGGAAAACTTCGCACAAATCTCGACACACAATATACATTGAACAGTGCATACCTTATTTTAAAAATGTTTTATTTATTATTAGTGACCTCATGTAGGAGTCATCGCCAAGGATTGGGACCCCAGTGAATTGCTAGGCAATAACAAAAGAACGGTGACTGCCACAGTTCATAGCTGAGCTGTTGGGCAAGACGCAGCAGGTGGAAATGAGGTCTAAGTTGGTGGGAGAATGACCTGAGAAAATAAACAGGTTAGGAAAAAATGGAGGGATGGTTTCACCAAATCTCAGCAAAGATTGCAAATGGACACAACTTAGGAAGCCTTCTCCTAACACATCCTTGATGTATTCAGATGGACTCGGGGAGACAATGATCTATAGGAATTTTGCATTTTGACCACCTCATTTAATCCATTGGCTGAAATGTTTCCCTTTGGGGCTGGGTATTTTTATATAGTCAGTTTTGCTTTCTTGTGATGAAGTTCCAACAAAACATTTTTAATCACTTCTGGATCCAAAGAAAGGCTTAAGCTATTCAAGTTCCTTTTAGGATCTGAATATTTTTCAGCCTAGAACAGGATGCCACATCTGGGTTTCCAGTAAATAACAACTTCTCACCATTCATATCAACCTCCTTTGCGCAGGTTTACAGATAAAAGCGGAGCCATATAGTGTTGACAAGGAAATAGATTTCATTGTGAAGCACCTTTGCACTTTACCATGAAAATTATCTTTAATCTGTGCAAATTATAACTCTTTCATTTTGCACATGGCACACGTAGTACAGTTTGCTTGAGGTTTTCATAGTCAAAGATTTGACCGTGCTGTAGTTGTACACGCTGAAAAATCCTGACTTTCCACTGAAAATAACAGGACCGCTCTTGGAGAAAGATGCCAATATACAGGAGCTGAATCTGATTAAAAGTGTGCACTGAAGCTGAGCATGTGTATGTGCATGGCTGGCATTGAAAGCTGCTGAACATATGAGAGGGTAAGGAAAGCTGAACGCTGGGCACAGCTCTCCTCTTAACCTCGTAAGAGTACAGAGCTGTGGGCATCTCAGCATTCACAGGAAAAGGGCTTCTTCCCATGTACCCCCACAGCATAAAAGGTAAAGATGTCCTGGCAGAGTCCAGCCAAATAATTCCAAATTATGAATTTCACATTGGCAGCTCGGGAGGATGGAGAGCACTGTGAACTCCTCCAGTTCAACACTGTGCTGTTATTATAATCTTTTTTTTTTTCCTTTTAAAAGAATCTGACAGATTCCAGAAACAAACTGTGTTACGACACCTATAGGCCTGTGTTTATATAAGACTGTAAGCTCTTTGGGGGCACAGCGCATCTTTTTGTTCTCTGCTTGTATGGCATCCAGCGCAACGTGCTTGTCCATGACTTGCCCTATTTGTCAAAGTAATGAAAGAAAGGCTATTTTATAATAATGAAAGTTCTTTATGACAGCAGAATGATAAATGATAGACACCCAGTTCCCACTTCAGCTCTGTCTTTACACAACAATACATTAATTTGTAAATAACACATTACAATTTATGCTGCGTCAATGCCATAACACGCACAGAAAGGACACTTGTTCTGCTCAGTATCCGGCACTAGTATGAGGCACAGCTGTACAGAGCAATAGTAAAAATTTACTGGACGTGAAGATCTTTCTGGTCCAATTTAACTGAAGCCTTGAAAGCCCGTGCGCAGTTGGTAACGTCTATGGTACACACATGCATGGCAGTCCAGTCCAGTTTCATACGTAAATATCTTATTCTCCTGCACCGAATCTTGAGAGAGTTGTGTTACCACCCAAATGGGCACACACCCATGCTTTGACTTATCATTGAATTATTGACGCAGTGCTGGATACGTGTGCATGTGTGGCAATTCTGCCCCTGTTGTACTCAGTGACGAATTTCCCCCCAACTTCTGTGACACAGAATAAAGTCTTTTCATCTTTCCTACGGGGTATGAGAGCTAATGCGTAACTAAGACAATACTGGACCATTCTGGCAAGGCAAATGGTATAAAAATGGATGGAGAAACTACAAGAAGAAAAACATGTACAAGGTTGTGGAAAATGATAATGTAACTGAAGGCTATTGTAATACAAGATGTTCAAGAAGAATTTAGGTTTAAATGTAAAAATTTAATTTTGACATTTGCATTAATAATGTGACATTTGCATAATTATTACTGTAGCTTTTTTTTAAAACTAGAATATAGCTAATGCTCACAGATGTCTGCTTTCTTATACTCCAGCATCATTTTGATATCTCCCCATGCCAAAGTATTGCAACAAATCTGTGATTACTCAGGACATCCATATGCCGTGCAGCATGGCTACTACGAGCTTCGGCGAAACAGTGGGAACACGGCCCACGTTTTTCCAAAAAGCCCAAACCTTTTCTGCTTCAACTAATCCTGTCTCTCCCCGTTTGGGGCCTGGGCATACAATGTCATTGTAGGAGACTAGCGAACACTGGAGAACCGCACGTGCAACAGACAATATTGGGTATTTACTGAAGATCGTGAGTACGGAAGGGGACACGTTCCGCCGTTCTTCGTTCCCTCAGGTGAGCCAAGCCCCGGCATTCCCTTCCCTCGCTCCTGCCTAAACTGCATCCCTCAGAGCAGCGCACTTCAGGCTCAGCCCTTTGGGTGTGCTCTCCGGTGCTCAACCCCGAGGAGCAACTGCAATTAAATGCAGTAAATAAATAAACAGACCACGTGAAAATCAAAGCTACGAGTTTCTCATTCCTCCTAACTCGGTCCCTTCCTTTTTAGGTATTTTTGCCATTTCTGAAGAACACGGAGGTGTTTGCATTAGCA
>NW_009217969.1:1581-3286 GCF_000690835.1 Fulmarus glacialis | reverse complement strand
AAGGCTCGCGGTTCCCCCCGGCGCCCAGCGGGGACAAGAGTTGGCACAAGGGGCGTCATCCCGAGAGAGGGGAAAGCGTCAGGACCCGAACACAGGCAAAACCATCATTGATGAGATCAAGGATTTATTTACACGTCAAGGAAATCTCTCACCCAGACTCACGTGAGGAGGAAAAAGCAAACAAACCCAAAGGACCAAGCGATTTGCCTCCTGAACACAAACGCTCGCGCTCCCCGGCGCGCCTGGCCACCTCAAAGGGCAGCCGAATGCCTTCTCTCCTCCTCTGCAAGGAGAAACTAAAGGCATGATTTTTTTTTTGTTATCTGCACCACAGAAAACACAATCCGAAAATAAAAACCGCCTTTCCAAAGAGATCTGCCCACACGCAGGCGGATCATGGAGCACCCCTCGCTCTCCGGCGGAGGAAAGGTCCGAAGGGCAGCACAACTAATACTCGTCCAGGGTGTCCGCCCGCGGGACGGAGAGGCCCCGCTCCTTCAGCGCCTGCACTTTCAGCTTCTCCGACTCCTGCTTGGCCTGCTGCTCCACCCGCTGCTCCTCCAGGATCTCCTCGATGGAGACCTGCTGCAGGGGTGTGTCGCTCTCCTTCTCCAGGTCCTGCAAGAGAAACAGCCCGTCTAGCACCGCAAGGCAGCCGCCACGGCCGAGACATGCAGCTCTGCTCACGGGATGGCCCAGCTCGGGGCTGAGCCGACGTCGCCTCCGCTGAGAGCATCTCACCGGCCAGGGCAGCACTGGTCTGGAGGGGCCAAAAGCCAGCGAGGACGGCAAAGGTCTGGGGTGGATCTGCAGTCACATGTCCGTTGGGACACTGACACACACCCCTCCCGCGTGCTCAGGCTTCGGTGACATCCGGGCGCTTCCTACAAGCGCCTGGCCAGGCTCCGTGCTCCCGGGGAGAGCGGGCATCGCTGCGCTACGGACGACGTGCTCCATCGCTCTTGCCAAAGTTGCTGGAGCAGGCCGGTTCCCGAGGCGAGCGGCCGAGCCACGGCAGGGTCTGCCTCCCAAGCTCCAGGCTTACCAGCTCGAAGGCAGCCCGGGGATTTGGTCTGGTAAACGCTCGGGTTCCCCTGGGTCACGGTCACAGATTTGCACGTGCAGGGCAGACTCCTCCAGATGAGGGCCCCTGGACCGCGGTGCCCACGGACCTTCCACGAGTCCCGTCAAAAGGCGGAGGCGATGCAAAACAGAGGGGTGGGGATGCGGGCAGGGACCCCCAGGACAGCTGTCCATGGGAGGGGGCTCCCGGGGAGCAGCCGGGCTGAGCTCAGCCCACAGGGCCGAAGCAAACAGCGAGTGAGACGGCATTCGACTCCTCCTGAGCCCGTCCTGGATGGTGTCCCCTGGTGCCAAGCCAGCAGGGAGGCGACAGCCCCACAGGCAGCCACTAATGGCACCCTCCAGCAATGCCACACACAGGCCAGGGCTTCCCCACATCTCCCTCCGCTTGCCAGCCCACGTGTTGCTCATGTCATCCCAGAGGAGCTGCAGCTGCAGGACGGCACCTCTGCCCCCCTCAGATACAGAGGGGCATTTTCACGATGGTTCAGCTTGAACTGGCCCCGGGAGGGGGCTCAAATTTCAGCCCCCCCAACGGGACAGTGACTGTATTTCACAGCAGACAGACAGATGGACACCCAGCTCTGGCATCTGCCTCAGCAGTGCTGCTTGGAGCCACACC
>NW_009217969.1:1156-1519 GCF_000690835.1 Fulmarus glacialis | reverse complement strand
CGGCGGAGCCGCTGCCCCGGGCCGGCAGCAGGCAGCGAGCAGGCAGAAGCAGCCGCTTACTTACTATTTCCCCCAGCAGAACAACGTTCTCGCCTCTCACAACAAAGATGCCTCGAGGGATGTCCCCATACTTCTTGCCCACGTGGATGCGCTCCACAGTCTGGTGCAACACCAAGTTTGCTGCAGTGATCAAAAGAGAGAGAAAATAATCCATATTTCGCTGTATTTTCTAGCTATGAAGAGTGTCTCATCCCAGCACCGGTGCTTCCATGCCTCTCGGCAGGTCCTCTGAGCCAGATCAACGAAGGCACCAACCATGCCCCTGGGTGAAATGCAGCGGCCGCAGCGACCGCCGCAGAAGCC
>NW_009217969.1:774-1070 GCF_000690835.1 Fulmarus glacialis | reverse complement strand
GGGCTCAGACCGCCGGGGCCTGAGCCCACCCAAGCACCACGTGCCAACAACAGCAGAGAAGACAACGGCATTGTTGGTGCTGCAGGTTCTGGGCAAAGACCAAGGCACTCGGTTGTGAGCACAAACATCACCCCGACGCGTCTCAGGCTATTTCTGCCCAAAAAGGGGTGCCAGAGCATCCACGCTGGATGCAGTCAGGACTGGGGGAAGCACCCAGGTCTGGGAGAAGTCTCCGTGAAGCACCAAGTCCGCGGGGACATGCAGGAGGGTGGGTTCATAACCACACACAACTCATC
>NW_009217969.1:0-238 GCF_000690835.1 Fulmarus glacialis | reverse complement strand
CGTCCGGCCGTCCCCCACCGGGACCAGTTGCTTCCCGGCGGGCGAGGGAGAGTGGGAGGGTCAGCCACGGCCACGCGTGGCCATTAACACCCCCCACCCCCCCAACACACAGCGTGGGGAAAACCAAGGATGTGCGGTTAACTGCCCCAGCAGCACGAAGGGGAGCGACGACGCCTTCTGCAGCATCCCCACGCGGGACCGGTGCCCACGGGAGGCAGCTCCCCTGCGGAAAGAGGGG
>NW_009217968.1:56370-90005 GCF_000690835.1 Fulmarus glacialis | reverse complement strand
ATATTATGTATTTTATTATAATTATTCTGCTAAACATAATGGTAAATAAAACATTTCTTTACAGAAATTGAACAATAGGTATGTAGCTGGGTCTGAGCATAAAGTAAGTCTGCATGTCTTTTTCAGGCAGTTAAGAACTCATTCTTCCCATGTTCTTACCTGACTGGATGATATGGAGGAATATAGGATAGCAGCAAATCCAAAATAAAAACTTCTCCAGAGATGCAGGGTATAGTTTCCTCACAGTGTAGATGTGGTCATATCAGCTCGGCTCAGCTGAAATGGGAGGGAAGAGAGGATTGCATGCGCATGTGAAATACTCCACAGATATATTTGGAGATGAAGCAATGAAGGAAAGATGAACAATATAGAGGATGCATTGAAACTTAAAACAAGGAAAGAGACAATAGGAGAAATAATGCAAAGTGATAGCATACCTCCTCCAAGCATAGCATTGCCACTGTTTTAACTACATGTTGAGAACATAGTGGTTTGGTCCCGAGTCTCAAAAACATTTAATTAATTTTAAACAATTTTTAGCTCACCAGACTTGCACTTTGGGGAAGTGCATATTGCTTACTGCTGGGCGGCCAGCTAGCAGTACTGTTTTATATGCCTGGTCCTTTAGGGAGTCATCTGTCCTCTTAAAAGAAATAAATATGGAATGGACATGGGCTGCTCTGACCACTAGAATTGCAATTTTACTATGTTGTTGCAGACTGTATAATTTCATGTGCTCTCTTAATCCAGTAACATATAATCTGTGCCATGTTAATACAGTTTATGTTCTCACAAGATAAGAATTTTGATGTTTAAATTGGATGCAACAACTCAAAAAGGCCATATTTCCTTTAAAAGATCGTTATAGTATTTTACCAATGAATCACAATCTAAAAATTCTTAAGTTCTTTCTTTCAGAACAGTTTTTCATTTACTATATATGTATACACACACACATATGTTTTATATATAAAATCTATATTTCTCTCCTATTACTGTATTTCATTATCAAAATTTTATATGCATTATTCTGTTATGACTGTAAACTCTAGATTAATTTAGCCAAGCAAACGCAGTATATTTATTTTTAATCTCTCTCTACATTGTACATTTTCCTCATGCACTACAGTATTATTATATATGTAATATATAATTATTAGGTACTTATAAATGACATTTTTATGTATGTCTACAAATTCCTGTATCATGATACTTAGAGTAGGGTATCATTATATCTATAAATTTAGGAATTTGTAGACATAATGATACTCTAAAGTATTATGATAACAGCAATATTTCTTTTTGTTCATTGCAAAATGGCAATCCAAATCCATAATTCCTAATCTCATTTCCACATTTAGGTGTCTAGTCAGTGAGAGACAGTGTATTATGGATTCAGGATGAGCTTTGAGGTACTCTGAAATTACGGATTTAAGCTATGTCTGCCTCTATAAAAGGGTGATATCCCTTGATATGGGGATATGATCCAGTGTTTTAAATAAGCAGTTAATAAAACATACTTCTGCTATTCAAAAGAAGATTGTGCATAGTATTTTACAGCAGCTCGGTGTTTCTGACTGTAGTGTATGTGAAGTCAAGACAAAATACTTATATGGGTATATTTTAGGTTGCTTTTTTATATCTCCTGTATGTTTTCTGTCTTATATTATATGGTAATACAGGATTCCATTGTTTCTTCTGTGACACCTACAGCATCCAGTCTCATGCTTCCCTTTTAAATATGAGGAATTATGTAATGTGCAAAGCAAAGCAGCATAGTTCACTGGACGTTTTTTTAACTGTTTGCTTACACTAGTGATAGAGGGTGGGATGTAAATCTAGGTCTGAAAAAATGGCAGGCTGCTTTTCTGGAATTGATTGTGGGGAAAGGAGGAGCAGAGCACAGGAAACTGAACTTGAAGAAACTTTGGATCTAGAATCCATTGCACTGCACACCCCTCTTGTTCGAAAGCTAGACTCCTGGACATTGCCATTTTGGGATGGAAAAATAATTTATAAACACCTATTAACTACAGTAAGAAAAAGGGAGTTTTCCAAGAATTTGTTCTCTTTGGTGGTGTTTTACTTTGTCAGAATATCCATACTTCCAAGTTGTAGTAGTATATGTTAAAAATACTTACATTGAAGCTATTCCAGTTGCTGCCTTTACTGTCCTGAATTTTACTAAATCAAGTACATGAATATTTAATATTCTTAAATGTTTCCACAAAGCCTATAGCCACTTTTAGGGTAAAATGCAATTGCCTCTGGCTCACACTGAAGAAAAGTATCCTTTTGAAACAGCTATTCTTAGAAAACAGTGCTATAGAGCACGGAGCAATGGAGTTGCTATGCATAATGTTAGGGCAATTTCTTTTTGCCTTTAGGTGATATGACCAGCTGACATTTCAGCACAAGGATCCTTCAGAGCAATGTAGAGAATGTGATGTGACAGTGTCTCTGAATCAACCACTGAACTTAAAAAAGTATTCATTATATATACAACATATGTATTAGCCTCTCATGTAATCAGAGAGTTTTCTCTTATTTCCATATGTAATCATCTCTTTTCTTGTTCTCATTTTTATTTTGACTGAAGCATACTTAGATGATCATACTTCACATACACACACGCACAACTGCTGCCTTCACTTTGCAGGAGTATGCCTCATGCATTGCCATTTCTGGTTCCCCACCTCTTGTATTTCAGTCAGATTGCTTCTTTTGCCAGGAGTGTCAGCTGAGGGAATATTTTAAGTGCGGGAGAGCTAGCAACTCCTTGCTTCTAAGAGGGCGATAGCACGAAATGTCAAAGTCCGTCCTTATCAGTTTGGATTAGAGTTGGATGGAATATTTGGCAAATGCATTAAAGACAAAGCAGAGCATGCTGGAAAACTGCAGTTTGAACAGTTAAATTGGCAAAGGAACTAGCTAACAAGTTTTTATGAAGAGAAGTATTAGACAACCTTAGTTATATGGCTTTGTTGACTCCCCATAAAATAAAAATGTCATAAAACTTTTTTTTTTTTTTGTGAAAATGCACTTCACCTAATGTTCCTGAAAACTGATAATGAAAGGAAGTAATCTTTAGGGTCCTGAATGCCAAAATTTCAGTGAAGGGGGGTTGAGACAGGTCAGTTCTCCACAACAATAACTTGCCCTATTGCTGGCTTGAGCACATGGTTTGTTATTTCCAAGTTCCTCTGTGGTTTATTTGAGAAGCTTGATGGGTTCATCTGCTTTCTTAGAGCAAATAATGTCCTTTCTGACTGGTGGAGGGCAGAAAAGAGGCAAGCCAGCAGAAGTTACTGAGAAGCATGGATTTCCTCCTTTGTGCTTTGAAAATTTGTATTCTGGTCAACACTGCAGTATCTGGGTTAGAAAGGGCCTTTCAGTGCATGGAGATGGTCTCCCTTTTTATCTGTGAAAAACAGTGATTGTGCAAGATAGGTGCACCAAAACAGCATACCAGTGACTTCAAGTGACAATCTCTGTAGGAGAACTTACAACTTCTGCGACCTTCTAGTCGGCTCCAAATGGGTCACTGATTCACTTTGATTGCAGTGTTATTAATTTCCCACGTTAAATAATCTATAGGTTATTTATGTGCTGCATTGTAATAAAGTCATAGCTTTTTGATCTCTAAAGTGGGTGTTGCTGCCTTTTGTAGAAGCAGAAAGTCTGAAAGTCATAAATGATTACTATCCTTAACAATCCTTTACTGTACAGATGTTTTACAATAAACCAAGGGGACAGGACATTCTGTAAATTTAATGGCACATCACTTAAAACATCATATAATTACAAGGTGTATGTTGGAATAAAAATTATACCTTTGCAGGTTAAATAAAGAATCACTAATAAAATTGTAACAGTCATATATTATACAGCATGGGGTTCTTAATGAATAATTGCTAGGTTATTAGTGCTTAACAGATTAAGGGTACTTCCATTTATTACTGTGCTCCACTAAGGATGAGCATTAATTTTTTTTCAAAGCAAATTCACTGGAAACAGGCAGTTTAAAATTTATGCTTGTAATGATTGCTACATGGTCCATTAAGACCACCTCTAAGTGAGCTTAATTTGTAGCAGATAAATGTACATGTCTACATATTTTTCAACGTAGTTTATGGTGCATCCTGCACAGCTGTGCCCAACTGATTAAATCCTCACAAAATTTAAATAGGAAACCCATTACATAGACAGTATTATATCCATTTATCATACGCACATTTTCAATTTAACTCTCTAAGCCTTTGTGTGGGATATTTTCACTGATTCATTAAATATGTATAGCGAGGCCATTTTCTCTTCTGGTTTGTTTTGCCCTTTGTTTTCTGGGTTGGTTTGTTTCCTATTTTTCAGTTCTATCATCCAATAATTAAGAACGTCAGCAAACTGAACATCATCTACAACGATTATCTTAGTAACGATCCAAGATATGACAGTCACTCAAAATCGTAGATCTAGAGAGACCTTATTTAGGGAAAAGAAGCAGGGCTATAACCAGTATGCAGGGAAAGGTGATTGGTACTAATACCCTCATTTGCCTTCCAGAGCGTATTCTGGACTCTGGATTTGTCCTGACAGATAGACATGCTAGATGCTGAGAAAGGTTGGAATTATAGATATTTCTTTGCTTTCTTCAGCATTTCCCATTCGTTAGTTCTGGGCATCTGATTTTGTTAAAATGCTTCCTAGGATCCCATTCTGAACTGTCCAGCTTTATCTTTGCTTTAGGTGTTTTGAGTGTCTCATAAACCATAGTTCTGGATTCTAGAAATAGGATTTGAAGCATTCATCCAATTTCAGAGATTAGAGATCAAATAATTAGCTGCTCTGAATTATTATCTGAAATCCCTCTTATTGTCATTGACTATAGAGTAAATTAAAGCTGTTAACTTCACATGCCTTGAGCCCTATGTAAAATAGATGGTATGAATTCCCTGTCAGCCAAATACTGCTCTACTTGATTCAAGACCATAGATCTTTCTCTGGATCTGGTGCTATGGTAAAAGTCTTGATGATCATATTCTGTGGTCTGCTAAGGTCAGCCTCTGCAACTGTCCATAGCTTTAGTAAGGTCGGTAGAGCCTATGCTAACAGAACACTGCAGAATAAGGGTCAAATTCTGCTTAAGCTGGAGGAATATCTTTGCTTATCTTAGAGTAACAAAAGGGAAACAAGAAAAAGAACAAGAATAACTAATTATTGTTCGTTCATTTTTGTATTCCCCTAATTAAATGCTAGAGACAGATTCTGTACTCTTCTACAAACTGAACAAACATACAGAACCACAAGGAAGTGTTGCCCTCCAAAATCTTCAAGATTTGAAGATTTCATATGAAAAGAAATGGCTGTTTAAATAACAGTTCTCTGGTAGCTGGCTCTGTTTTCTTGTGTATAAAATTGAATTATATGGCCATTTTTTTTAGCAAACATGGGTATTTTAGAGAGCAATTAAAAGGACTTAGTAATTTTGCTTTTCTCTGTGGTGCAAATAGTGACAAAGATTTATTATAACCTTCTTTTTAGCCTACCTTTGAAGCCATTATGTCCTTAAATGATTTTTTTCCCCGATGTTGACAGTATCAGTCCATTTTCCACAAACGCCAAAACTGATAGACGGATGAATTAATTTAAAAACCTTTCAGATGACGATTAAAAACTAGTGTATATCCCCGTATTCTCAAATTTGTTTCAGTATATTTAGAATTTTGATTATATTATACAGTATTAACTGTAGGAAATGATTGATTTTTGTTTGATGAAGATGAAAATTTTGGTGTAACAGTTTGCCAACTTGCATGATTTTTTTAATAGGATTTTGGTGTGGGCTAGAGCTAGTCCTGGTGTTCTTCAGAGCCTTTCACATGTTTGCTCTGCTTAAGCCCCATGGTTTGACTTCTCACTTCACTTCCTTTTAAAAAGCCAAACCATCTGTAGGAAGCAAATAGGATTCCCAACTATGAACCCCCAGATAGTGCACCTCTGTTCTCCCAAACAGCAGCATCAGGATTAAGACAAGGACAGTGAAGAACTCCTAGAGCTATGTCATCTTTGGAATGTGATGGGGAATGGACTTCCCACATCTTGGAGAGAGAGTCTTAGGAGTTTCTGGGAAAGGAAGATGTCCTTCATTTGAGGTGCAGGTGATGGAAACAAGTGCTTTTATAGTGCTGAGCAATTCTCTCATTATTCCAAATATTCAGGTGATCTGGTGGTAGTCCCCACACCTAGAATCAGTGCTGCTGGCTCAGTGTTTCTTTTTTTTCTCAGATAAGAAACATATTCTCACCCTAAATGTTCTTTTAGCATATTCCTGACACTTGACCTTTTAAACAAACACTTGGAGAACTGAATGCTTGTTATAAAATAGAAAAGTATATCTTGGAATAAGACCTATAAATGTGATATTATAGATGGACTTATGATCTTAGAACATTAGATAAATGCTCAGGAACACAGATAGTCAAACCATGGAAAAATTGCCCAGGATATTCATTTCAGTTCAAGCATCACACAGAAATAGAGGCTGGCTGAACTTGACAGTTTTTGAACAACCCGTAGGTGAGGTCAAAGTTTTTAAAGACCTCTGTGAGAATTTGGACATCAGGACCTGTGTCCCAGTTCATTCAGAGACATCTGTTTTAGTGTTCATTTTTCTAGTGATCACTGCCAGTAGGAATCAGTTGTGACTAGTAAAGTGCTGGCTCCAGGGTCTGGACAGTTGGTGGGTTCTTCAAAGTGTGAAAACAACAAGTTTCTGTCATCACAAGTGTGAAAATAATATTGCAAGTGCATATGATATTATTTCTAGATTTCAGGGAGTGAATGTTTCAATGGATAAAGAATTATGGGTAATGAGTTGCTTGGAAGTAGAGTCTAAA
Source organism: Fulmarus glacialis (assembly GCF_000690835.1). Taxonomy (NCBI): domain Eukaryota; kingdom Metazoa; phylum Chordata; class Aves; order Procellariiformes; family Procellariidae; genus Fulmarus; species Fulmarus glacialis. The sequence continues at coordinate 83,112 of NW_009217968.1, read as the reverse complement.
CCTATGATATTATAAACACGCTCATTGTTTTGTTTTCTTTCAAAAGTGGAAAACTATTCACTAAGAGTATTAGTAGCTGTCCAGTAACTGATGATACATTTTTTTCATGGAAACACAAAACAGTGTCTTTCAGCTATGCCTCCAAGTTTTTGGAGGCTTGCTTGTGATATCAAGAAATTGTTGACTGTGAGATTCTAGTGTATATATAGTCATCTACTTCATCTATATAAAAACAATATTTGTGCTTGTGATGAAACTGTTCTTTGTGTGTTTAGTGGATAAACATTTTAACAGAAGTGCTTGTTTAAAAACGCATAACAGTGCAAATGTATGAACGTGAGGAGGTTTGTGTCACAATCTGTTATCTTGAAACCTTACCAAGACAAACTTACTTCAGGGGAGTATGTTTTATTTTGCTGCTGGCAGCGAAATGATTAATTGCAGAATAATCTTATAGAGAGCTGGTTGCCGATTAAAAAAAGATAGATTGCTCCCTGTGTCATACTTTCAGAGGAATCTTCCTCACGTGTTTTAATTTTTGAGGAATAGCTGATGCATTAATGCATTATTGTTAAATAATCATTACATTTTAAATTATTAATTTAGTTAATTATAGGTATTTAGGAATCTGTCAGCTCTTCAGTTTGAGGTTAACTTTTTTGCAATAAATAGATGTATGAAAGAGAAAAACTAGCTACCTATCAGAAAATAGAAGACTATATAATAATTTCTCAAATATTTCCAGAGCAACGGAAGAATAATTGGTAACTGGGTTACTAGAAAGAAAATGACCCTTAATCTACTGAGGATTTTGAACGCAATAACATTATATTAAGTACTTAAACATTTCAGTTCTTGGGTGTTTGGCTGAACTGTAGCCCCTATTCCACCTTACCTCACCCTTTATAGTTTAAATAAACGTATCAAAGTATGGCCAATTCAGAAGGCAGTTTAAGGAGAGACTATAGTCCCAGCAGGGTCAGAGGTAGGATCTTGCTTTAAAGCTGAGCTAAATAATTCAAGCAAATTCAGTGAACAGAACAAAATTTATATATAAGTTAAAATAAATATAGAAAATATTTTCTGCATGAGAAAGGGACAAATGCAGTTAACAGTAGTCCTTAACAATTTTTTTTCAATTGAGATGTTTGTCATCCTCCAAATGATAGCAAATTAAAATATCTTCATGACAGAAGGTGACCTTCATGAAAATACATTTTGTCCTTAGATGAAGGAGGTTTGATTATCATATAGTTACCATGGCACATGTGAAATACCTGGCTTGGAAAGCAGAAGCAATCATGTTTAATTAAACTTTGTTTTGTTTCAATTGAGTTGACTTGCAGTCAAATTGGAAAGCATCTTCACATTTTAACCAAAAAATAAATCTTCAAGCAATAGAAATATATAAATATAGCACCACTGCTACAGAGATGTTTTGTGAAGCTGTGATTAAGACTATTTGGGATTTTAATCCCTGTGCTGTATCTTATAGTGTATGATAATGTTTGTGGTTTACATCTGTCTATGTTAACTGGCAGTGTTATAAGCTGTATTTTTTCTTTGTGCTCCCCTATGTGTCATACGATTTACTTCTGATTTTTTTTCCTACAATGTTTCTTTTCCTCTCAAAGTATATTGTTTTTTTTTTTTTAAACCATAACTATTATGTTATATGCCAAAATATTTCAAACACTGCTTACATATGGAGGAAATGTGAAATGTTTTCACATAACTCTGTAATGTGATATTAAACAGATTTAACAAAAATTTAATACAAATGTAATAAAAACAACTTCCTCTAAATTTTAAGTCTCTTTAGAACATGTATTGTTCTTATTTAGCTTTAAAACAACCACCATCTTTTCTGTGTTGCTAAACTGTTCTTTTCTGTTTGTTTCCAAATCTTTCTTTAGAATCCCTTTTTCTTTTTTTCTTTTTTTTTTTTTAAGGAAACCTTAGTGATTGTCTCTCCTTTAATTCATTCCTTTCTGAATCATTGTCTCAAATTGTATGTGCCTGGAAGTTACCTGCTTGGAGTGGGTACCCAAGTTTGTCTTCTTTTGGGTGCTCTATACCATTGTGTGCCTACTATTTTGTGCCTAGTTTTGGCTGTGTGTAAAAAGTACAATGCAGAAAGTACTTCAGATATGCAGCGAGCATAAACTCAATGCATAAACAGGGCTGAAGAAGGTGATTCATAATATCCAGGGAGCTGTCTAACTTGGAAAAATTTTGTGATTTTGCTGTGCTCTGGAGTATAAGTTTCTCTTTTCTTAAGAGTTCCTGGGTCAGGAACAAATGTGCAGAGCTAGTGAGTCCATGAAATGAAGGGAGAGAAGAAGTAAAGAGAAAGCAGGGGGGAGGAGATTGAAAAGTTGGGTGAGTGGTAGTAGAAGGAAAATGCTTATAGGTCCTGAGCTTGCAAATTCTTTACATTTGGACAAAGAATACACCTTTGTGTTAAAGGTCTGGGTCAAATATTGAATTTATCAGCTTCCATTTCCTAATTTTCAGTGACTGTGTACCATGGAAGTTTGTGGACTTATATACTGGTACTTACATACCCTAACAGCTTCTGGACAATTGCCAGCTGCTGGGTATTCTGAATAACTTAATCGGTGCAATGAAGCAATGCAGAGGAGCTGGTTTTGGCTGTTTCGATGGTGCAGGCTTGTGCTGATACATTCTCTGAGTCAAAAAATGATCGCTGCTGAAGTCCCTTGTGGCCAGTGTCATCTTCTAAAGGACTTCTCAGGAGAAGCATATTCTTACCAAGGTCCCTTTGGCGACATGAGCAATTTTCTCTGCTATATTTTGTGGCTCATCATTTGAATCATCATTTAAGAATATGCTCTGGGCTGAAATCCTATTTGCACTATTAACTTCTATTCTGTAATAACTCATTTAAGAACATCAGATAGTCTCTAAATAGGCTTTTTATTAATGTTTTGTCCAAAAATAATAAATTCTGTTCCTGTTAAAACAGAATTTTGCAGCCTCTGCAATGTAACCTTGAAATTTCAAAACTCTTTTAAAGGCCTTACAGAGCCTTCCGGATAGATTGAAGAGTTTATTGTTTTATCAAAGGATACACTCAGAGGAACCCTGTTTTATCAAAGGATACACTCAGAGGAACCCCCCTTTTTTTTTTTTTTTTTTTTTTTTTTTTCAAGTGCTGAGGTCTTAACCTTACTTGCACCTCAGATTTGAGTTATATGTAAATGCATAGTAAATATATAGTGTATATAACTATATTTATGTATTTCAGGAATATAAATGGCTCAGAAAATCTAATTAGCTTTTTCTTTGAACACTGCCTGGTTAGTTTCAGTTATTTGGGTTTGAATCCATTGTTTTCTGTGATTAAATTTGCAGTATAAGTACCGAAGTCCAATGTAGTTTGTCTGAATAAGCATGATGTTTGGAAGTGGGAGGTCATTGATGCTTCTTAGCCAGGTCCTACACAAACATAGCTGAGAGAAAAGGCATATTCGTGTGTGCCTGACGACAGCCTGGGAAGATTGTGGCTTTCTCATCCTGCTGCCCAGAGTAGCACATGCTCTGTTTTGTGTGAGAGTCTGACGGAGGAGAGGCTGTCATCAGTATTGCTGCTGCCTCTAGACCTGTTTATGGCTTATGTTTTTATGTTCTCTGTTATTACAGAAAATTTAAAGGTCTTTCATACATACTGAATAAGGATTTCCAAGAATTAAGCAGAAGCTGTAATCTGACTCCTTAAAATGCTCTTGAATCTCAGCTTTTGTCTAGAAGATTCAAGTTTTTGGTCCAGATTGGAAAGAAAAATGCAGGCCTATTTTCTGTATGCGGGTCAGATGGCACCCAGGGTAGCGAAAAGTTGATGAGAGCACTCAAAATCTTAGGAGTAATAGTTCAAATTAAATTGTGCTGGCATATATGAACTTGAATGTTAGCCCATGGAAAGCATCAGTCCTTCAGCTCAATATTTGTTTAACCCAGACAGAAATCATAGTGCCTATGGAATTATGTGAGGAGGAGGCATTTTTCTCAATTCGCTTCTGTCTAGGTATATGGAAAGCATTTCTAACTTTGCTACCAAACACAAATTTAGCTTATTATAACACCTTCCTTGAGCAGTCGTGGAGTCCCACTGAAATATATCTTCTGACTCAAAGCTTAACACTGTGTTTCTACTGTTGTAGCCAATGTGTTGCTATGAAAACTGTTGGTAAGTACTTACCTGGAATTACTGAAGGACTTGACCTTCTTCTGTGAACTATTAGCAACATTATTGAGTTCTCTTTATTATCTCTGCCCTTGTAAGTCCCTTCTTCCAAATGTTCTAGCTTATTAGTTTATATGCTATTTTCATTGCGATTATAGCTAGTACAGGAATGTTTTGTTACCTTTTTAACACACTGTCACCATGCATCATTTTTAGATCCTCATTGCTCCTTATTAGAGGTTATTTAAGCTCTCGTCTCTAACTGGATAATGAAGCATGCTTATGATATAAACTAGCAAAAGCTTATGTAAAGATTTTGTTGCATTGGTGACAGTTTGTGGTGGTTTATTTGTTTGGATTTTTTTTTTTTTGTGTCATCTCTCAGGTTAGTTAAATGCAATAGAAATGTACATAAATGTCAGACAGCTGGTACAGCCTCTGCTGGAATGACTTCATGAGTGTGCCAGAATATGTGAGATCTCTGCATGCTCCACCTAACCTCCGGTAGGACGCCACCTTCTTCTGGTCTGTTTGTTTTCTTCCACTGACACAGATCAAATAGAATAGGATACAATGTGTGAGATGAATAGCTTTGGTTGTCTCAGGAAAACCTTGGGATCCTTAACAAAAAAAAAGCTATTGGAAGATAAAGTGAAGCAGGTGAAAATTATTGATGTGTCCCTGAGAAGATTACGTTAAAGAAAATGGTGTGATTTGCCTCCTTTATTTCAGTTATGGTTTTGCTTATGTTTTGTTTGGTGGTTCTGTGGCCGCAGTGTGTATTACCCAAGCATGTAATAATTTGGACTGTATTTATTATTTCTCACAACATCCTTGCAACATAAAGAAGTATTACTGCTATTATTTATTACCTTCATTAGTTGTAGAGGTTTGAGGCACACAGCCAGCAGCCTACAGAGATACTCCAACTAGTGAAGACCATGCTAAGACGGGAATTGAGAATAGCACATTTGTGGTGGCACAATGCTATGCCTGAGTTGCTAAACCATGTCTCTCAAGAGCGCCTATGAAGCACCACACAAACCTGGTATTGCCTGAGGAGTGCTTATGGGATAGACCTTGTATCCTGCACAGCCTGCGCTGTGTACTGCATCATGTAGAAGCACTACCTTAAAACATCATTAGCATAAACTTTGTGTTCTGTGGCATCTCAGTCATTGAAACTACATTTTGAAACTGAATCCATGTCTCCTGAGTCCTACATTAACGTCCTAGACCATTCTTCTTTTCAGCTCTGCATGTAAGCTAATTTCATTTTGGTTTTCATCTGTCAGGGATTTATAAACTTTTAAGGCTCCTGTTCAAACTCTTGCCTTTCTCTAATTACACAGATTTCTTATGCTGTATATTTTAGGAATTTACCCTTCCACTACAGAATTAGAGGGTGGACACTGTGCTGCTTCCTAAACCAACTCAGCACTGAAGTGTATTGGCAGAACAGAAACCTGCTCCTTGAAGGATTGGCCTCTGATTAGTTTGTTTCACATTTGTGTCTCCTGCTAGTAAAACAGAAATGGCCATTACATTTTTGAGTGGAGGATAATGCCATGGCTGAGACACAGCTGAGGATTTGCTGTACGTAGATCCACATGATGGCAGCGTCTAATCCCAGACAGTGGTACCCTTTTGGCCTTTGGGATCCACAAATTATTTCTGCCCATTTATTTGCAATGATTAAATTCATGAAGCCCTCAGTGTTCTTCCTCTCTGTATTCAGGAGCAAGTCACTACTACAGATATGGACTGATGAATTGCTTGATTGCCAGCATATATTTTTTTCTGAAAAGAAATCTGGAGAATGAACAAGGACTGAGGCACTGCAATTGCAAAAGGTTTTACTAAAAAAGTCCAAGCAAAACATGGAAATTAGGTGGTAGTACTTACCTGCTGTGTTGTGGGTGGGTGGAGCAGTCACGTTTAATTGAAATAAGGTCGACTGGCCAGAGGATATACCAGCCTATGCAAAATATTGACAAGTAAGCTGGTGTATACAGGTAGTCACATGGCTTCAAAGGGTGCAATAGTTCTTTTAGTCCGAGAGAAGGACATACGGATTAAAATTGTACATCCAAATATTACAAGAGACAGACAGGCCAGAGTATATGGTTTCAGAGCACTCTAGAGCAATCTGTAATAGAAAATCATCTTTGTATACTATTCCATAGTATTTAATTTTTAAAAAATGCTGTAGTGGTAGTTTTCTTTACATTTCAGGACAGTTAGAATGTTTTTGAAATATTGTAACATTTAAATTTTAAAGTAAAAGCTAATTACTATCACTCTGAATCAATTCTGTCTGATTTTCCTGAAAAATAGTGACTATAGGCCAGACTACACTTTTTCTATCATTGTCAGAAATGTCAGGTGGTTTCCTAGTATATAACCCAAAGCAAAATGTGGCCATTTAATTCCACAAACAGCAATAAAAATAGTGAACACTGGAGAGTATGTATTCGGATATGAGTAGTTGATTTTTCTTTTAAATTGCGTTTATAGACTATTTACTAGCAATTGTTTTGTATTGTTTCCTTTTTCATTGCATCCTTGAGAGTGGGTGTTTACAGATGCACTATTACTAGAGCTACTTATTGTAATACCCTTTTTGAGTAAAGTCAGGCAGCCTGTGCTAATTGCCGTACAGAGATACTCTACGATGTAATATACAATGTCACTTAAGCTCTGTTCATAAAGACCTGCATTTTCAAATGTTCAGTGCATTACAGTAAGTTTTGGTTTGGGCTAAATTGCACTATTGATTTTTTTTGTAATTAGGTTTTAATGAATTGCATTCACTGAATTGTACGTTTGTCAAGGGACTTCAAAGATTGGATTGTGATCATTTCATTAACTTCATTTATTTATTTTTATTGTGTCTAACAGTAGAGAGCTCCTGGAAATCCTTTCCTAGATATCAGTAACTTTGATTTTTATGTTAGATTCTTTAAAGTCCAGCACCTACTTTTCTGTAGTATAACATTAATAAAATGTGTAAGATTATAGGAATTTGGCTTGCCTAAAAGCTGTTGAAATAATCCAGCTCTTAGAAATTTCTGTTTTCTTACTGTTTGCTCCCCTGCACCATTTGGGTTAAACTGTTTGACTGAAATTGGTCAATAAGGGGTTTTGTTGAACTTTTGCTCCTTTATGGTTGCTTATATTTGTTTTAATCTTTATCACAGGGCACTAAAAAGCTCCTTTTCCTTGTTGATGCTTAATCAAATATCATGGGAGCAGATAATCCCCTGCTCTGATTTAGTAACACGCACCGTGTTCTTTTCCGTGAGCTTTTCTTATACTGTTTTATTAAATAATGTGCTTTCAGAAGGAGAAACACATGTTCTACACCAGCTCCCAAAACACTGATTAAATGGTGCTTATACAGCTTAGTTTATTCTTGACAGGCCAAGGGTACCTGCTGTAACTTCGTAGTTATGACTACATTTCACTCTTCTAATGGAAAATAACATCTTTTCCTGAAATAGTTAAGTAGTTTAAAAATCCCTGTCTTTAATTAGTGATCTCTGTATCTATGTGTAAGCTTTTCCTATTTCATCACCTTTGCTAATATACTGGACTTTCCACTGTGCTGGACAGCAATCATGAATAATTTTTGCTGAGCGGAGTCCTGGGTCAGCATGGTTTTCTTGTGAGTTGGAGAGTGAGAGTCTGGCCCTTGCTCACTAACCCCTTCAAGGCAGGACAACAACCGCCTTTCACAGAGTCTACTCTTGATCAGTCGTCAGTTGTCTTTTATAGGGGAGGTGCTGAACATTTCACTGCACTTGAGTGGGCTTTATCTTTCTTAATGTGATTACAACAGCAGATTAACTTGTTCTTCAAACTACAGCAGTCCTCCAGGTGTCTCCCTCTGAGATACCAGTTTTTAATGAATACATGTATGTTTAGATGAGGGGCTGCATGTCATCTCAAAGCAGTGATGGGGGTCTGTTGAGAGTCTTTCCAGCCTAGAAGCAGCCTTAGCAGTGTTACAAAGGTATGAACCAAAGCTAATGCATCCCAGAGAAATGTGACATATTAGCTTGACTTAGCTCCATAGCTTTTGGATTGGAATTTTTGGATGTAAAACTGGTTTGTAATACAGAGAAATAATGTACAATTTGCCTGCACGTGGCTGGATAGAGGTACCTTCATGTTGTTTTCTTTGATGCTGACCTATTATATGACCTTGAGTAAATAAGTCACTGAATCTTTCTGTGCTTTTGTTCTTCCTACACATCTTTATTCTAACTTTATATTCAATCTGTAATATTTCAACGTTTCATATTGAAAAAGCATTTTTACTATTTTTGTCATTGACCATTGCAAAAAAAGATTCCAGCATGTGTTTTATTCTGTATGATTTGCACCGGCTTAGGTAAGAATCGGTCAATTCAGATACAAAACCATGCACAATAATTCTAGCTTGCCGTATTTTACCATTTAATTTCAATAAACATGTTCATCTAGAAGATTTGTATCTTTCAAACTAAATATTAGGCATAACTTTAGTTCCTTGTTAGATTTAACCAGCAGCCTGGTGAATTTGTGCTGCTCCCCTTAGCTGTGAATCTGTTGTCTCTTCCAGAACTATTTGGGCATAAGGGCCTATATTGGGCAATTCAAGAAGACACAGAGCTATTATAACTGTGCCTAAATACTATTTCTAAATTTGTGCAAACCGTTTCTACATAGAAATATGCACTTTGCACATGTGGCTGTGCGGTTTAGTGCCAAAAATTTGGTTGTGTCATTTAGTGCCAATGAATGCACCTGCGTGTAAAACTTAATTTTAAAATTTGGTCATGCAGAACTTTGCTTTTTAATTAGGTTTTCTTTTTTTTCTCTTGGACAAAAATTTGCATATGCATATATTTGCATATTTATTTGTATTTTTAGAAGGCGTCACTGTAAATTGAACTTACAGAATGGGTATACCTAAGTATGTAACTTATTTAAATATAAACAAGGATATGTATCCCAAAGTGAAAAACTCAGAAGGTCGGGCTAAAATGTGGAAAATCTCTTTTCTCTTTGGCTAAGGAAGAAAAGAAATTTCAGGTCACAAGAATGTGTTCTTCATGCTTCCTCATGTTTTCCTCTGAAAAACTTATTTTTTTCTTTAAATTACAGCTGATTTTCTTATTACTATCAGAATACTTAATATTGATATTCATTTTCTCTCTTTCTGGCTATGAAATAGTTTACTAATAGTATTGGTTGTAATCATAGCATAAGAGCCATTTGTGCAAAATAGTGAGAGGCTTTTTATGTGTTGAGATATTACTTGCTGTTTACAAGCAGTGCTGGTAGCAATGATTTTTTTTTTTTTTCTTTAGAGCATTTTAGTACAACATTAGTAATGGTATGTATCAGCCTCTGGGGCAAGACAGGGAAAGAAGAGTAAATATTTGGAGGCAAAAGCAGATATTACCAGATGAGCAGCTTTCTTCTTGTTTCCTCTTAGAAATATATCTTACCTTTCTTATAAGTTTCATTTACAGATTCCTTTTCCTGTGACAGCTTCTTTCAGTTTAAATCCATGCAGTCTAACAGGACAATACCAATTAGCTAAAGTAAGGTGAATGGGGTATTTAGTTAAATAAATAAATATTACATATAAGCAACTTATTCTGTTCAGTTGCACTGAATGAATTTCCGAACAGGCTAAGCTTGAGTTTCTATACACATACTTTTTAACTCTTCCTCCTGAAAACTGTCTAACTCTGGTATCTTCCAATGAAGTGAAACATGTCAGAATGAAATTGAAGACAGGATGAAAGTGGTAGGAAAACAATGCAACGACAAGTAAATATAGAAGCAGCCATCATTCCCCAGCAAATAAAAACTAGAATTCATAGAATTAAAAAAAGTTCTAAATAAACAAGATTTACTTACATCATTATCTTGTCTGTCACTGTGTCAATATAGAAGAGTTCTTTTAGAAAATTTCCAAGTGTTTAATCCATTTTAAAGTACCTTAGATGGCAGGGTTTCAACAAACTCCCTCAGAAGATTATTCCATGGTCAGATACATCTAACTACTAGCATTTCCTTTCCAAGTTCAGCCTTTGCTCTGTTTCATCCTATTATTCCTACTCTTTGGGCCACATTAAATAGTTTTTCCCTATTCTTGGTATGTATGCCCTTCAGACATTTAAAGATGCTTATCATTGATCCCTCAGCTTAGAAATAGTTAACGAGAGAAAAAACTGCTTCAGTAATACAAGGCGCAGGGGATACAGAGTTTTTTAACTGCTGGATATAACTTTCTTAAACTGTACTGCAATATTTTTGCAAAAGATAAGAGGAATTAAAATAGGCATTTTTTTTTTCCCCTTAATTCTTGAGTTAAAGTGGATTTTTTTATTGATTTGATCTTTTCAATTAACTTGTGTTACAACGGTTGGATCAGACTGGGGACTTTAAATCATCCAAAATGTAAAGCTTGTCCTGCTTGGGAGGTTAAATACCCTCTTAACTGCTTACTTATTTCTGCTTGATCCAGTGTCACCAGGGGACCAGGTCCACCTCATTTCCAAGTAGCAGATGCAGAAATGGTTTTCTGCAAGAAGTGCTACAGTTATTTACAGCACATATACACTGTTTTGTTGAGGGTATAATTATTTCCTACCATCAGTGATTTTTCTTTGTCTCTTGTTCTACCTTCTAGTTATCAGTGTTGCTGTTTGTCTTGGAACTGCAGATTTTCCATAAAAGAAAGCTTGGTTTTGTCAAGGTAAGTGAACAAAACCATATTACACTGCAAACATTCTTGTGGTAAGAAGGTTGATTTTATCTTTGACACTTTGTGGTACTGTTATCTGCTTGTGTGTGTATGCTCCATGGTGAACACCTATACCTGAGGAATTACTAAGCTAAAGAGTGAACAAGACAGCAAACTATGTTGGTTGCCTATAAAACTAGCTTCATAAAGCAAATATACCAGAGCTATCAGCAAATATTTTTCCAAGATCTCACAAACTAAACATTCAGATAAACATAATTTGTATAGCTTTCTGAAACAGTGTTAGATAATATTATAACTAGCACAAAAGCTGAACACTGATGATTTTATGTATAAACTCTGTTAAAGATATATCTTAGTCATTTCTCATAGCTCCTTCAGCTCTAATTCAGAATATTGCTGTTTTACTCCTGAACCATTCTCTTCCATTCTTCTTTATGCCATGAAATGGAACATCATCATGCTGTCAAAGTACAGACGAGTAATAAAGAAAAGAATTAAAGTTATTTGAATAAGGCTAAACAAATAACATCCTGTCTGTGATTAACTGATTAGTTTCTGTTTCTGAATGTCTATTTGAGCATTAGTGATGCTTTCTTTTGCATCTGTTCTCTATCTGTATAGTTATTAATACTGGACATGTGATATCCACCATTAAAAACTGAAACTGTGTTCATTAGCTTTAGTGGGTTCGATTCTGGTTCAGGCCAGTACTGGCTCATAAATAGGCTTTGTTGCCCTGAACTTGTTAAAATTTATTTGTGCCAATGGAAAGGGCCAAATGGTACCAGGGCTTCAAGGAGCCCTTTCCACCTTGTAGGTCCTACCAGTTGTGTCTCCAGCATAGTGGCATGGCTACCTTTCAGCTCCCTAAACCTGGCATGGGGATTTGAGGAACTAGAGAGAAGTTGCAATGCTGTTATTGTAGTATGACTAATGCCAATTCTATGGCAAAGTAGCAGGAAAAGAGGCTGAAGCCTGCTTCGGGGGCTATCTCCTTGAAGCATACGCATCTACAGAAAGAGGATACAGAAAAGTACTGCAACGGACTGTTACAGGGAAATCTGGATAATAAGGCCCATGAGACAGTTTCCAGATACTGCTGGTAGGAATAACAAAGTTCTACACCTGCGAATATATCAGGAGGATATTTTAATTAGAGTTGGCCCTGGCAGAAACAGTGTCTTGACAGAAGCAAGTGGTCATGGTGAAATGCTGGTGAATAATAAAACAGGGAGAGAAGAAAAGGAAATAGAGGATTGAGAGGCTGTAACATAAAACTGGTCTATAGATTTTAACAGATGCAAACAGTGAACTTGAAGACATATCCTGTAGATGACTACTGTCCAAAACTTGCTACTAGTAGTGCTTATTTTTTTTGTTTAGTTCTGTTTCAAGTTTCAGTGAAGACTTCTGTTCCTATCTGAGAGAAAATAATTGGTCACTGTTTTGGTGGGACTTCCTGACTCCAGAAATAAGTCAACCTATAACAGTAAACAGAAGTTTACTGCCCTTCAGTAAGAAAGAACCAATTTCCTTTTTGATATTATTACTGTTCTCTGACTATATGATCATAACTCTTGCAATCACAAGAAGGAGTTAAGGAAACCACTGAAGCTTTGTCTTTTTAGAGAAAAGAACATAACAGTACAGAATATTTAGAAAAATGTAATCTGAGGGAGTCATAAATATTACTGGTATTATATCTGGAAACATAAATCCATTTAGTAATTACTGCCCCAGCATGGCTTATATTTAATATATTAATTGTATTTGCATACATCAGGTATATAAATGGAGACCTCAAAGTCATCTCTGTCAGATTTCATGAATCTATGAGTCAGGTAAACATCTGCAACCAGTACAAAAAGTACGCTTAGTCAAGCAATTTATCAGGACCATGTAAAAACTGCTTCTCACAAGCCTTCCCTGTTAATTGAGCCAGGACATAAAATAGCATCTGCAAATGTTTGACTCTTGATCCTCAAGCAAGGAATCACTGCTAGGCTGCAGAGTATACCTCAAATGTGGTATGTCCAGAAAAGCAGTACAGCAGACAACCAAATACAACAGTCTTAAATACTTTGGATAAGGCTGACTGATTAAAGTCTATATTAATGTTAATCATTGTCAAATCCAACTTTATCCTCAGTAAAATATATATATGGCTGATGCAGAAAACATTGTTATTGTGGCAGTAAAAATCGGTGTCTGTCCAAGGTTGTCTGCAAAAGACTTCTATCTTCAATGCTGACTGGTTTCTGTCTTGATAAAATTAATGGTGATTGTTAATGATTTTCATAGTTGCTACTACAAACCAGAGCTAAAGTACTATGAAGAAGCTAAGGAAGTTTGTGAAACTAAATATCATTTCAAGTGGTCTTCATATGAGCCTAAGCACAATCCCCATTTTTTAATTGTTCAAAAGCAGCTGGGGATTCAATCACTGTTTGCTATTTCCCAGCTTCCTCTCTGGACAGTGCAACAAAGTATTAGAAACCCTCCTCTGTAGTTACAAGAAGCCAGAGAGATCTGAGCAGGCAAAACACATGGTAGAGTGTCTTTTTCTTTCAGATATTTGACACTTTAAAAATGGTTTTAAACAATAACCTGAAATACTCTAACACGAAAAACTGAACATTTGTTAGAACGAAAATTTTGCCTAAACAATGTGCATTTCTACTAACAAACATGTTCTAAGAAGCTGCATATTTAACTATGTAGGAAAGATTGGCGCAGGCAAATAATTTGAATAAAAGTTGCTCGTATTTTGCTAGATCCTTAGAGAAACTAATGTGAACTGCTTGTGTAGGCTTGCTGGGTTTTCTCCAGTAGACACAAGGACAGTAATCTCAAGACGGTGTATTCATAACATAATTAAAATATCCATTTCAGGGATACCCCAACAAGTCCCAACTGGCAGTATCATTATCACTTGAACTAACTTTGCTATTCAATAAATTTTATGTGAAGAGATCATGGTCAAGTGCATGTCTGATTGGCTGAACATCTATAAGCATTTCACATGAAAATGGTCTTGAAGTTACTCGTGGAATGTAATTATGACAAACAGTAAACCTCTAATGGTAATCACTCAGCAAATTAAAGAGAAGGGTTTAACGGCTTATTTTTAATACAGAATATAGATGATAGAGAAAGCGTCTATTTTTGAAGATCATATTCCATTTATGTGAATATGACTGCTGTAACTATTTTTTTTCTGATGGGGTTTCTGAACTATGAAATATATCTGTTTTTCCTCTTTCATTGATCAGTGAAGATGGTCAGCATCTTTCCTCCCGTCTCTTCCTCATCTATATCTTTTTTGGATGTTATCACATTTTGTAGCCTGCACTTCTAGCACGTCCTTGCTAGTCTATAAAAGACCAAAAGGAAGATTCAAATAAGTCTGGAGATAAGTGGTCAGGTCATCTAGTTTGTCTTCTTTACACTGACTTTTGTTCATCAGTTGAGTTGCTGCTTTATAGACAAGACAATCTAATTAGGTACAGAGAACATCATCCAGGAGTAAGGTACTGTACTTCAATTTTAATGAAGTATTATGAGAGTCTTAGTTTTAAACACTTCATTTGCCACTGTTAGGACAAAAAAAAAAAAAAAGCTAGGGCAATAAATACTTCCTCTGGATCAGCATTTTAGAAAGTTTCTTTTTAAGGAACAAATATCTAACGTGCAATGTGTAGACAATGAGTAGTCAGAATATTTTAAAATGAGTAGTATTCATTATCTTTACATCCTTGCTAGTGAGTAAAGTGATACTGAAGATGACAGACCCACAGCAGTTGTGAAAGGAACAAAAATGTTCCCAAAGAGTTTTACTTTGTCATATCTACTAGATTGTTTTTAAAATCTATTTTAACTTTCCAAAAGCAGCATTTACAGCAAAATAAAATTAACTTTATATGGTACAAAAAAATCTTATGAAAAAACATAGAAAATCTAAGAACATTTCAAAAGTAACTGTCTCTAACCAATAAATATTGCTTTCTTAAAACTGGAGACACTTCTATTTCACTCCAGCTAGATGGGGCTCTACATGAACTAGTAGAACTGTCATTTGTGTTTTCTTTCCATAAAACCAGTTAAATGTTATTAATTGATCTTAGTTCTGAAGGTGATTTTTTTTTCTCCTGTTTCCCATAATATCTGCAAAATTAAAAGCACTGGCAATATTAATGAAAAGGAATAAGTACAGGACTTCTTAATTATATAGATTGAAATTTATGCTTATATTTTTAGAGGAATCAGTGAATGAGGAATTGATTTTTTTTTTTGTGTGCCGCAAATTTGCACCTTCTTGCTTTTGACTTTGTGGTGTGTTTTTTTTTTTAATTGCCACTTGAAAAAGTTCTGTTTTAAATCTCCAAAATTAACTTAAGAGGGAAGAAAATGCAGATTCAGAGCTTTGCTAAAATTAGCGTACGTGACCTTGGGCTTTACCTGAAGCTTATGAAGTACTTACATTTGGAATGCATCGGTTTACCCTACCCCAAAGGAAAATGTTTAAGATATGTCAGAGAAATTATCCTCTAGAAATGCCCATTTCTTTCCATTGACTGTAAAGGGATCCCAGGCAGCTACCTCAGAGACAGATGTCTGTGTAGATTCAGACACTTAGCAGACAAGTGGAAGTCCCCCTCCCCCTTTCCTGCTACCCTTCCTATGTTTTTCTTTTGACTTCAAGGACTGAGCTCTAATCTTTTATCCTTAATTAATGCAGGAATGAAAGGATGATTTTCATTTGCTTTCCACTTCTATTTTAAGAAAGGAAACAATGGTTTTGAGGGAAATCTGGAGTTGGTTTATGTTAGTGCTCAATTATGCATTATTTAGACAAGGGTAAATATTAGGATTTGAGAATCCAGCACAAGAGTGATAGATTTTTCTTTCTTTAAGGAAAATAGCCTATTTGCTTTACTGCCAAGCATTGACTGTTTCAATATGTTCAAGCCTAGAAGGCTGAAAACGACGACACAGATGTGATTCACATAGGGCTCACCAGCATGGTGCTTCAGTGTTCTGGCTTGTTGGAAAGCTTCCAGGAGATTTAGGAAAAGAACATCCTGAAGAAATGCAAACCATTATTTAGCCAATTAGTTGGGAAAATGTGTTTTTTCAGCATGATCGGAATTAGCTTTGTTCATTTTTATTTGTTCTCATCAAAATTTCCCTGCACAGAACGAACTATTTAGTCACAGAGCTGTTATCTATAGTTAAAATGGTTATGTATCAATCTGAAGAAGTTTTAGAATACCCTCTTTATTAAAGGGTTTATATGTCTCCTAGGTGATTGTAGGAACAAAGTGGAACATAACAACATAGGCATAACAACAAGGCAAATCCATTACTGTTTTAGTAATGTAGTATTGGAGCCTAGACCATCTTTTGTACATAGAACTTAGTTGACTATTTTAAACTTGTAAATCCTAATCATAAGACTATATGTATTAGATTCTTCTTTCCTGGAACAGGATTATCAATGTATTGGGTTTGAGGGGAGGTGAAAGAGACTGTAGGAAAATGCTACTCAGTGATGCTATTCTCCTTGCGTGATGTCCCTAAGAACTGGTGCAACTGAAAGACAGATCAATGTGGAGCCATTTTAAAAAGTGTAATTAAGTCATCTTGTTTTATGTGAGA
Organism: Fulmarus glacialis; assembly: GCF_000690835.1. Classification (NCBI taxonomy): domain Eukaryota; kingdom Metazoa; phylum Chordata; class Aves; order Procellariiformes; family Procellariidae; genus Fulmarus; species Fulmarus glacialis. The sequence goes on along the minus strand of NW_009217968.1, from coordinate 66,478 downwards.
TTAAGACATGTTAAGGTTTTCTCAGTCTTTAGATGAATCTGCTATAGATGCAAAAATTTGCAGATCAAAATCAAAAGTGATTTTACAGGGAGGACCTTCCAGGCTTTCCACATAGTAATGAAATATGATACAAAGCAGCACAGTGTCAATAAATCTACAGGATAAAGGTCAGGTTTACATCGATGGACAGAGCTGGCAAATACATTTGTTCCTGCAATGTCTGTGTTTTAAATGCCACCCTCTGATGAACCTAGTGCAGAAATACCCTTTTGGGTTTGATGAGATGTCAGTTTTGTTCAGTGCTGATCAAATAAGATGAATGAAAGTGAAACAAGAACAAAAATATTACTTCTGTCATTTATTTTTTATGCATTACAGGAAGTGGGTCAGTCAGGGAGATTTCTCTTAAACAAATAGCAATCACTGCAGAATATCACCCATTGATCTATTTCACAGCAGGCAATAGCCTTTTTGTCAGAAAGGACATAAAATTCAAATACCACAGAATACGTAGAAATGCCCATGACAGGTTTAAAAAGTATCTTCCCCTCCTTTTACTTGCCAAGCCATCCTTTTCCACAAATCAATCTAGGCTGCAGAGGCAGGACGTTGCAAAAACACTTCCAGATCTACAGCGAAGGCAGATATTCTAAAAATGTGTAACATAAATATTGTCTAATGTAACGGAAATTTAGCATTTAGCAAAAAAACTTTGTTTTCTATGATATAAACATATAAAAATTAGCTGACAAATTGGCAATTGCATGAGCTACACTGTCATTTTGCCTAACTGTAGCAATTTGAAGGCCCTATGCTTAGGCTGATTGATGTATCCTATCACTAATTTATTTTGTTCAGAAAATGCTATCAAATGCTAAAGTCCATGTATCCTATGGGATTGTAAATGTTTGTTTTAGAAATATTTTGTGGATAAACTGTTCTGAAAACGTGACACTTCCCTTTACACTTAATTTGCTTGGGAAATTATTTTAAAGTGTTTAAATGCAATATCCTGCTTTGAATGATTCTAAGCAACTTTCACGTGTCTGAAATGAGGCAACTAAATTCAAATATAAGCATCTAAATAAGTGGCTTGAGTTCCTGAGCATTTATAACCTGCATGGAGGTAAATGTTACTTCCAGTTTATCACCTGCATGTCAGCACAGCTAAAAAGCAATACAAGAAATTTTCTAATAGTATTTTACAGTCAAATATGGAATGTCTGCTTTATATGAGTTATTTATTCAAATAACTGAATTACTTCACTTTGCTTGACAAGTTGTCTTGGTTGATCATAAAATTCACAGATTATATTTTCTTCTGAAGATGTGTATTTTAATACAGTGGCACCCATAAGCAGAACTGTTTTAATTCAAAAGACTTTTGTCTATTGCTTTGGCATATTATTTATGGAGGTCAAATAAATAACCTGTAAATCATTAGTGTCTGAAATAAACATTCCTGTAGTAATGAACTAAGATGTATGAGAAGTACTGAGAACCTCTCACCTCCGGCTGAAATCTGGGTTTACAGGTAGCCCATAATCTTCATTTTATCATTTTACTTTTTAGAGGCAAGAATAAGCTTCACTTTCCTCTTCAAAAGTGGGAAGGAAAATAACAACACTCATGAAAGGGAAAGTTGGTTATAGGAGCAAGTTAAAATGAGGAGAGAGACACCTACATTCAATGGCTGATTTGTTCCTGCTCTGTCCACTCGTTGGATTATATACAAATATTTTAGTATTTACCATTCAATATAAAAAGACTGCAGATCTTAACCATGGTAACCATTGTATCACTTGCTATTTAGTATACCTGTCTTACCCTTGCAATGCCGAGAAATGCCATTAAAAGAAAAGCAGGTATTCAAGGCTTCAGAAGTGTTGATTATATTGTATAAGGTTTTCAGGGAAAAAAAAATCCATGTATAATACAGTTTATATTCTCAATAGTTCTCCAGCTTTTCAGAATCTTTTTAAAACATGAAGAGGTTATAATGACAAGGGAAAATCTGAGAATGACTCTCATAGCATGGCAAATCTAGAGCGTATGGGAATGACTTCTTTTTTCTTCTACTCTTTCTCTCCACTGATAATGTAAGAACACATTATCATTTGTATTAAATCCTATAATCTATAAAAATTAAGTAATGTTGGGATTTGGGGATTTCAGCTATGCTTTCCATTATGAGCACTCTTATGTGATACCGTATAGTATTTTTTACTTATGTAGCAATATGAAATGGGATTGTTAATGAAAATAAATACATTACATATTAGGGCAGTATTATGATCTGCATTAGATACATTTGCATTTAACAGTGATACCACAAAAATGAGACAAGGCTTGGATTCTTTTAAAGCTTTATGCGTTTCACCTTAAAGATCTACTGTGAAATTTTCCTTTTGTATAGGAGGGCCAAGAAAGGCTCTCTTTCCATTCCTTAAACCTTTCAGCTACTGGCCTGTTGGCACCTCCCAAAAGTCAGAGAACGTTTGTGTAGTGATCTTGCGTAATAACGCTTGTTTGGCACATTTGTGTGGAGCTTGGGTGTCAAGGCTTTGAGCACATCCCCTCCACCTGAGGGCTTAGCTGCCCAGGCTTGGGAGCCAGCTTTAGGTAATTGGCAGGTGCGTGGCTGTGAAGAGAGCTGTCTGAGCTCTGCTGAGTAGCCTTGCTGGGGATCCCACCTCCTCACCTAGGAGCAGTGTTTAAGCTGAGGCTTTTGGCCTTGGTCCTTGTATAAGCTATGCTGCATCCATGCTTGTGTCCTGGCTGATCTGGACTCTGTCCCAGAGACTTGATTCTCTGCCTTGAACTTGGACATGTCTGGTGATCTGGACTCTTGGCTAAACCTGGTTTCCCTCACTGGATTTGCTCTGCTTGCCTTGCTCTGGTATGGTGGGACTGCCCTTTTGTTTGTGAAACCTCTGTGGCTGCCTGCTTTGTTTTCATAGTGAGCTCCCGGCTCAGCTTACCTTCTTGAAGCAGCGCCTGACCTGGCTGCTCAGGCACACTAGAGAAGTGAAGAGGACCTATCAGTGCCAAATTGTAAATGAAGTGGGCAAAGGAAACCTGAAGGAGACTATAGACCTCCCTTACTTACCTTTCTGTAGCTCTCTCTTTTGACCAACCTAAAGATGTAGTACTCAGTTACCAGGTAAATGTAAATTGTACCGGAGGAAGAAAAATTATATCTTTTTTCTATTTGGGGAGATATAAGACACTCTGGGAAAACAGGAAGATGTAAACCATGCATATTGCACATAAATAACTCACAAGTTTAACTATACCTGATTTCAAATCAACTTTTCTGCAGCTGCAGACTGGGTAGAGATCTTCCAGATACATACCGGACATACTAATGTGATATCCTTCATGTGAAAGGAGGATCAGCCACGTTTTCCCCCTCTAAAACTGTCCACTAACTCCTTTTTATTTCTCAGATCTCTGTTAGATTGTTGCTCTGTCTAAAACACCTTCCTTCCCATCATTACCATATTTAATTGACCTTTTTAATAATGACGGAAAACAGAGAGGGAGTGTTAAGGGAACTTTGTATATCCACGCAGCGAGACTTTTGGCTCTGTCCTCTTTTACTCCTACAGAGAAAGTAACCAAGAGTGCTCCAGTGACAGTGAACTTAGTGGCTGTGTTCAGGGCATATTAGTATTTTTGAATATTTTGATGACAGCAAACACTTGGTAAGCATTCAGTGAGCTATCCCATGGAATTGTTCTTGCAGTGGCAAATAATTTGACTCACCTTTGCTGACTAAGCAGTTGTTCTTATATACGGTTTACAGTTGTACTTTATAAATGACTTTAATTTACAGTGTATTACATAGCTATGTCTCTAAATCCCTATGCTATAATTTGTATCCTTTCCCTCGATACTTTAATTGTTTGTAATTTTTTTTAAGGTAACTTCTTGATAATCCAATCCAACAACTTCTTTCCCTTGCTTCTGAATAATAAATCTTTAGGTACTGTTTATTCAAATTATCCTAGGTACTTATTTTATAACTCTTTCTAATCTGGGTAACACAAACAATATTATTCTTACACTTCCTTGGGGGGAAAAAAAGCACCACAAAAACTTATTTCTTTTACATAAATACAAAACAGAACATTTAATCAGATTTGCTACTGTAGCTGACAAATGGTCTGCATGTACTATAAATGGGGTACATATATCATGTATGCTTGCACTTTAGTTGGAACTTTACAGTATCTTAATGCATCTGTGTAAAGAAAGGTTTTAGTTCCAATAAATAAAGCTTCATCTTAATCAAATCTTTACAGGAGTTTTTAGTATTCTACACTCCACAATATGATCCTTGGGACTTTAAATTCATGAGAGAATATTTGTGTAAAGAAAATCACGTGAAAAAAAACGGAAGGAATACATGTCTAAATAAATCTGACCTAAAGTCCTTCCAGTTCATGATGGACCACTGAGCATGTGATACAATATCTGAACATTCCTTGCCTGTCAAAGGGATAGGAAAGAGAACTTTAAGACAATCTTGGTGGTTTGTGAGAGAGTGAGGTTTGCATTTTGATACTGGTATTTCCTACTTGTCAAATGAAAGTGCTTGCATTCAAACAAAAGGTTAGAAAAGGATTACGAGCTCTACAATGGTCTTCTTTTAAGAGGAAACTTTGTCTTTACAATCTTATTAGAAAACACAAAAAAGCACATCACATAATGGGTATGGAACTTGAAAATAAAACATATTTATCATTTTTTGAAGGATAAGTCAATCCTGCCAATTTGTTAATGGAATTTTCTTACATCTAATTTTCCACATCTGAGTCTTATGTCATTTCCTATCACTTCAAAGATGAAATAGTGCATCTAATAGTTGCTTTGATCCTCACTACCTGATGAGAAGGATTTTTTAAAATTACAATATTCAGTAATACATATTAAATGCTTTCTAGTTGTCAGTGTGATAGGGACTTTTGTAATTACCTGGGAAAAATCTGTTTTGTTTGAGAAGAAATATAAAAATTCTGAATTCTTTTTCTGCTCACTAAAAATTCTGAATTTCCCACTGTATGTATGCATCTGGACTGCAGGCCAATTCTGGTACAGTCTTTTCCCCCTTTAAGTGTTATGATTCATTAATCTACTGTTTTGCATAGTTGTTAAATACCAAATATATTAAGCTCATGCCACATCTTAAATCTTCTATTAAAATCTTCACAAAGTTGTAAAATGAAATTAATGAAACAAATTAATGGGCATAATCCAGTCCGTTAAATTTGCCTTTCTAACCCGTATAAATAGAAATTCACCGATTTTTATTGCAATAGTTTATAAAACCTAGTTTGCAATAGTTTATAAAACCTAGTTGGTGGGTGTAACCTCTTTGAAATGGTTGTCTTTTTATGTATTCAAATGATTTACCCTTCTTTATTTTATTGCCATAGTGGTTTTTTCCATGTTCAAGCCATCACTGGAATATGAAATTTCTATCTGAATTACCTTACTGTCTTCAAAGCACGTAATCCTGAGTGCAGAAATTTGTTTCTTTATCAGTGCAGGCAGAAATCAAGCAGAAGTTTACAGCCTGCTTCTATAAGTAAGGTCGTCAGCACACTAAAGTTCAAAGTCCTAATGTCCTAATAACGGATGTCCTAATAAACACGGCAGGATTAAATAAGGAAGATAGTTTTTGTAGGTTGTTCCTGGTCCTTTAGAGGCAGATTTTTCAAATCCCTCCCCACCAAAAGCTTGGCATCCAGAAGTTCATTTAAGGCCTCTTGATTCTCTGAATACTTAGCATTTTTCCATTTTTACTCTTCTTTTTAGATTCAGATTTTAGGATGTGAGAAAGATAGACCTGTTACGATCAGCAGTAAGTGGCAACTTTTCTGACCTTGACTTTTGTGGACTGTGGGCAGTAAAAAATTCAAAAGTAATTACTAGAAAATTTGATTCACCATTTGTAGTCCCTATATGCCCACTCATCATAAATAAATAGGGAGAGGGAAGAAAATATGGCCAAAGTAAATTAAAACCTTACTGTGCCAGATAGAATCAAATATAATCATAAAGAATTCTATTCAAATAAACTCTTAGGATAGAGTGTTTTCTGAATTTCTAGTAATACATTTTTCTGATTTTCCCCCTCTACTCCTTTGCTGTCCCCTGGTCTTTGATAACATTTCCTTATGTGGCTTTTCATTTGTTCTTACTTTCTTAAAAAACAGTCCTAACTTACTATAAATGGATATAATTCATGGGTGATAACTGAAAATTGACAAGAAGTTTGATGTTTTACCAGTTAGCTGCCCTCACTTTGTTTTTTGGATGGCTTTACTCTTTATCCCTCAGAAACGACACAGGACCTTACTGGCTGTAGTCACAGTTGTGCAAATACACATTGAAAGAGCTTTTCACATTTCTAATGCTTTTTATATTCCTCACATAAATACAGTTACACCTAGGCATATATGCCTGCAGGATTGAGTCTTACTGAGATGTAATAAACAAGGGAAAATTCTTGTTCAGGTAGGATTTTGCTTTTCTCTAGTGATGTCACATCACTTTAACTAGGTTAGCGACACTGGGAATAGGAAAAGGAAGTTCACTATGTGTCTGCTCTGAAAGTGCTCTCCTAGCAATGTGGGTATTCTCTCTGGTCAGTTCATCAGAAGTAGCTGAGTCAGATATCATAAAATAACTAACCCACGTTCACTTGCTAGAAGCTCAGGCACATCATACTCGTTGTTTAATTAGTTTAATAGTTACAGGTTTATTGTAGCAATAAAATATGCTATAGCTGTAGCATGTCAATTCAAAACCACTATTCCTTCTTCATAAGGAGTCTGTCCAGAGATTATCAAACTACTATTCAAGAAATTAGATGACTCTGTGTTGGTCTCAACATGGAGAGTTTCATCTGCAGTTGCAGAACTTATCCTGGAGAAAATTGTGATTCAGATAGCTGATTGTATGTATCTACATTTTAAATTAAAAATAAAGAAGTTAGAGTCCTGGCTTTACTGGAATTTCACTGAATTACTATTTGAACAAATATGACTGATGTCAAGAATCATTTTTGAACACTGTTGAACCTAAAGGAGGGGCAAGACCTTAGTGTTAAGTGGGAAGTTACTAAGGTAACCCTCATGGGCATAGCTGAGAACGTTAGCAGTGAAGAATCGGATCAAGAAAGAAAATGGTTCTCAGACAAAATGTTTACGATTACTGAGGACAGAAATGAAGTCCAAAGAAAAAACTAAATAAACAAATTTGAAAGTGGTCATACGAAATCAAGAGAGCAGGCCAGAATTAGAAGATTGCAACAGAGAGTAGTAGCTCAGGAGAGATGTCTGAGTAAGAATCTTATTGATAGGAGATTTTGCACTGCCAACTAAGGTTATTAAATCAGCAACTAGAGAAATCCTGAGAGAAGAAGAGCATGTGATTGATGTGAGTAAAAGTACTTTGAAGAAGATAAAACATTGTTAAATAATATTGATTGTGCAGGTGAAGTAAACCAAATCCATGAAAATCTGAAGTAATGTCTTTCACTGAAAGGGTCAAAAATAAACCTTTCAAAAGTGGGTGATATGCTAGCAGAACTTAAAATGGATTAGGGTGCAGGGAGGAAAACTGGACAGTGACCTACCGATTGGGTGAGATTGACGTAGTGCGAAGGAAAGGTGGCTGGAAGGAATGTACAAATTACCAAACAATTTCTGTAGTGTTGAATGTCAGCAAGTTAAAAGGCCTCTGGAAAGGATTGAAAAGAAAACAAAGTGAATAGATAGGGTAAGGTATGAAAGGCTCTGGGCAGTTTTTCTGCCCCTCTACTCCACTCTGGTGAGACCCCACCTGCAGTACTACATCCAGCTCTGGAGCCCTCAGCACAAGATAGACATGGACCTGTCGGAGCGGGTCCAGAGGAGGGCCACAAAAATGATCAGAGGGGTGGAACAGCTCTCCTATGAAGAAAGGCTGAGAGAGTTGGGGTTATTCATCCTGGAAAAGAGAAGGCTTTGGGGAGACCTTATTGCAGTCTTTCAGTAATTAAAGGGGGCTTATAGGAAATATGGGGACAAACTTTTTAGCAGGGCCTGTTGCGACAGGACAAGGGGGAATGGTTTTAAACTAAAAGAGGGTAGATTTAGACTAGATCTAAGGAAGACGTTTTTTACAATGAGGGTGGTGAAACACTGGCACAGGTTGCCCAGGGAGGTGGTGGATGCCCCATCCCTGAAAACAATCAAGGTCAGGGCTCTGAGCAACCTGGTTTAGTTGAAGATGTCCCTGCCTGTGGCAGGGGGGCTGGACTAGATGAGCTTTAAAGGTCCCTTCCAACCCAAACTACTGTATTCTGTAATTCTATGATTCTAAAAATTGCACCTTTTGTGTTCAGAAGAAATGTGTATGAAATCTGGTAGGTGAAACGCTGACCCCATGAAATCAGTGACAGGTTCTATGTTGATTTCAAACAGACCAGTATTTGGCCATGTAGAACAGAGTTTCTGCAAGTGTGAAGACGTGTGTTTCAGTGGAATATAGGGAATCTATTCCAGTTTAGGATAAAATGCCAGAGGTATTTTTTGTTGGTGGATGGAGGGGTAAGAGGCTGCTCTATTGCTTGCTTTCTTTGGAAGAGTTCACTTCATTCAGTGGTACCATAAAGAAAAAAAAATATTTCAGGGCTGCTGAATTCTCTTCTTTCCCGGCCTAAGAACGCAATCTGAATTTTGTTCTGATAGCTAAGCATTTTTGAGGGGGCAAAAAAACCTGAACGTCTCAGATTTGTTCTTCAAAACTACCTAAATGCTTTAGGAGCTGTAGTAACCCTATCTTGCATTGAAACACAAGTCTTTAAGTGCACATATTCTTTCTGAAAATGGGATTTCAGTGCTTTTGAAAGACTTCCCTATTAATTTACTTCAATTTAAATGGAATTGATTAAGGTAAGTTTGCATAGTGTTTAAAGAGATTACTTTAGCAACTTCCACATTTAGATATATGTTCAGGAAAGTACACCTAATTTTCTGTTTACCAAAACAGAAGCAGTTGATATGATAGGACACCAAAACAGAACGTATTATGTCTCCTTGCGTAATGAACTGGCAAAAAGCCCCAGGGTATATAACAAAAAGAGGTATTTATTCTTTTGTCTATATGGTTAAATTAAATATTCTACTAATTGTTTCAGAATTACTTTACCGCTGCAAATAGTTCTCATATGAAATGTTTACATCCTTGCCCCTTTAACACAGAGAACAAAGCAAAAATGCCAGCTGCTGGATCTGTATGTTAACTGAGACACAAGGAAATGGGTCTCCAGTTCTGGTAGTTTACAGTATTGGTAAGGTCAAACTCTTAATTCAAGTCCCACTAAATTCCATTTAAGTTGAATGTAACTGCTATGAAACTGAGACAGATTGCATCAACAAGATCAGAATCAAGCCTAATCCCTGAAGTTAATTTGAACATAGGACGCTATTGCCCTTTATTTTTCTCCCACATAGTCTCTCTCATCACTCCTGCCAAAATTGTTTGTTTTTCTTTAACGTTAATAACCCAGCTATACCTCACCTTGCTATCAGGAGATGCACAACTCTGCTTTTAAGGTTTTGAACATTAATTTCTGTTCTGTAGTGGAATAAAACTAAACTTTTTGCATATATTTGTAAAACAGAATCACTCTGAAACACTTGTTTAAAAACTGAAAAGTGAATTAATCTTTTTCAGTTCCTCCTCTCACAAAAGCCTTGAAAGACCCTCATCAGTAAAAAAAAATAATTCTGTCAATATAGCCTTTGGTTACAGATATTCAAAACCAGCGTAGTTACTTCTCTTTCATACTACTTTATTCATTTCTCCTTTAAATCCTTTGTTAGCCTTGCCCAAACAACACTTCTTAATCTAATTTCTTGCCCTAAATCTCTCTCCATCTTTTCCCTCCTTTTCTTCCCACAATCACACAACCCGATACCCTTTCTTTTCACCCACATATTACCTTCTAATTCAGTAACATTTTATTTTCATCAAGCGCTTGACCTTCCCAAGCCGCTGCCATTCCCTGCTTCTTTGGGACCCTTTGTACGATACCAAGTAGAAAAGGAAG
>NW_009217968.1:0-56339 GCF_000690835.1 Fulmarus glacialis | reverse complement strand
AGTGTCAGTCCTTTGAGTGGTGCAGCTCTGCTCCTACATGGATGAGTTTCTCTTAAGGGCTCTCTTACAGAAAATTCTAATAGGTTAAAAGATCAAAAGACAGTGATACCTGATAGTTTGTCGTATGCCCGTTCTCCAGTGCTGTACTGAATTTTGGAGTACAGTTCCACTACTGAGATGCTGCCATGGAGAAGACAACAGTCATACCATATGACAATACTTGTGTGTCTGGTACCTTCCCAAAATCTGTTTTTTAAAGTTATGTGCTATGTTTCTGATCGAAATGCTGAGTTTACGTTTAGCACAGCGTGTTTGGCCAGCAATGCTTGTTTTTCTAGACTTTTCCAAAACCTGCATTTTTAGTTTTGCTGTGAAATGTAACTGAACATATGTTCCACAGCTGAATCTGCCTGTTACGGTGTGCTGTGTGGGACTGTGCAAGAGAGCACGCAGACAGAGCTTGTGTCAGAGCTTGTATTTGGTGAAGGAAGGAAAGTTACTGACTGATCTCAGGAGGTCTGGTCCATGAACCATATCCTGGTATATGGCTACAGAATAGCTCTCTGTGCAGCTATGAGCTTTTATTTTCTTGTGTAGGTTCATATCTGAACTGAGTGTACTCAGCAGGACCTACTTTGTTATGACATACAGATGGCCTTTTCCCTGTGATACACATTTAAATGGAGCGAGTCCAGTTCTGCAAGACAGAGCAACTATATTAATAGAATAGATCTGTCTAACTATCCATCTGGCATCGGAGAGGTAGTGTCCTGTTAAGGGAAGAACACTGACGACTCTGCATGCTTTAGTATGATCATTTTTACTTGGTAAATTTTTAAAAATTACTTGTGTTTCTTCTCCATCTAATTTCCCCAGTTGCTCATAATTGCACATTTGATGACCTTTTGAATTTATTCCATGATTACAGTTCCTTTCCATCTGAAATACACTTTATTCCTTTCATACATTCTTCCTTCGTCTTTTGTGAAAAACGCTAACAATATATATATATTATACTCTGTTATAGTGTTCCTGGCCATATCTGAACTTTTGTTAAATTCAGTTTACTAATCATATTAATCAGCGGCCACATAGAGACCTCAAAGAAAATGACAAAAAGCAGAAAAATTGGAATTTATGCTATAAATGTGTCAGCTGCCATAATCTAGGAGATACCATACTACGCAAGCACCAGGAAGCTTCAGTCATTTCTAAAACTGGACTTTAAAAAAACCTTCTTTTGCTGAAATTTTGAATTGCTAACGCGTATCTTTAGGGTTAGTTGTTGTTGTGGTGGTTTTTGTTATTGGTTCGGGGGTTTTAAAATATGGTTTCTAAATAGATGCAGAAGAACCAAAATACTGTAAGAAATATTTTCCTCTAAGATTTCAATCCCAGTCTCAAAAATCCAGTATTTTATCATTTATGTTATAAATTTAATGCACCTTGTAGTTCAACCCTCTCTTTTTAAGCATGTTTTCCCTGACTTCCACTAATAACTCACATTTCATTCCACTACTTTATAGAGGATCTGCACAAAAACATGCCTCAACCAGACTCTGAAGCCCTGGGCCTGTGAATACTGAGAATTTTTTCGAAGGCTAATCCCTTCATTTCTCCCATGCCATAATTGCTTTGCTCATTAAGAGATTGCTGCATTAAATTTGTATTTGTGGGTTTTTTACATCTTATATTTGAAAACATGAATGTATAATGTCTCCCTGGGATTCTGCACCATTATGATGAAAATACACGTGGAGTCTAAGACAGACATGTTTAATTAGTGAGCAAACTTGACATTTTCAGTGTTTGACTAGACAGGGAAAAAGCCAAGAGCAAACTAGTGTTTTGGGGTGGGTATTTTTTAGATTGTAGACAGAAAATAATTGATTTAACACAAATCAAAATGAAACTTCTCTACATTTGTAATGGATAAAAGACCATTAGATTTAGGATTCAATGCTTAATCACAAATCTAAATATTCCAAACACCAAATATTATATCATTTTTGAGTGATAACCACTCAAATTCTATAGGCTGCAATGGAAGACCTAAATCTTCATTAATAAAATATTTAATTCAGAATCAACCTCTATACAAATCCAAAATTACCTTCTCAAATCTATTTTCTTCTTTTAGTCAAAATTTGTTGCAAATGTTATTATTCTTTATTTGCTCTGTGATAGCACAAACTTTACAGCATTACGTAAAGCTGTTAACACGGGGCAGGAATGGAAGTTTTCAGCCATTTAATTAATTTGATTAATTTCACTTAAGTCAATTGGGACTATCTTTTAGCTTTGAATCTTTCACCCCCATCTTCACATACATCGTCTTGGCTATATCCTTTTAAACACAAGGACTAAGAATCTTGATTTTTATTTCTTTTTTAAATTGATTGCTTTTATAGAGATGTTGATCTCAATCAACAGAAAAAGTATAAAGGAAAAATATTCTTTCATTTCAGGTTCTAAGAAATTCTTAAATGCCCTAAATACACATGTCTGGATTTTTCATTCGAAGTAGAAAAAGCTGATCTTGGCTATGTGCTCTGTAACATGTTAAAAAAAAAAAGTCACTACCCCACAGTGATCATCAGTGGAGTTAGCTTTGCAACATATTGAGAAAGATTTTTTTTTTTTGTGGGGTCTAAAGCCAGCATAAAGCATTCACTTGGCATTTAGCAACCTGCTGAAATAGAAAATGTAACATGGAAAACCATCAAATTCATAGCAGTGGTATATTACTTATTCAATAAAGTTGGCACACTGTGTTATGGTACAGCATAAATCAATGAGATATTGGTTGAACATTTCATATAGAACTATATTCAAGCTAATACATCTGTATGGTGGCATTGTTTGATCAAATTTCAAAGAATTACATCTGTTTGTTAAAACCAAAGAAAACTGGAAAAACCCTTACGTTAAAGATATTGGCATGTAGATCCGTTGGTAATCCCTTTGTCCTTCTCAGAAGCTGCACTGTTTCAAAACAGGGCAGTCCTTAAATTAGAACTAGCATTTTGACCTCTGCTTCCAGGACACTTGTTTGAATCTGGTCAACCTTAGTTGGGTACGGTCATCAGTATTTGAAATTTGCTTAGACGCAGTGTGTTAACCTCATTTTCTGTTTAATGGAGCAAACCATCAGATCTCAAATACAATTAGTGTAATTGTTTCTAACCCGGACATTCACTGGCTATCAGTGGAGAAGTTGGGAACTAAATGAATAGCAATACTGTCATTTATTACTAGTGATAATAAAGGAATGTAAGGCTCTGTTATCTCAGCCCTGTTTTTCCCAATTTAACATATATTTAGTCTACGATTTGTTTAAATATTTCTAATTTGTCACAAAACCTATCAAAAAACACACAATAGACATTGTTTAGAATGAAAGAAAGCCTTATCTTCTGAATTTCTCTTGATAATTGTGCCATCTTTCTTCCCCTTCTTTCTCAGTCCATGAGGTTCCTAATCCTCCTACTATCTTTCTTTGTTGCATTAAAGTCTTCCACCTTGCAATTAATTTATACCATCACAGAATGTTACAGAATCAGATCCATAGGATGCTATACTCCCTTCAGTGTTGTGGATGACTAAGTGACATATAAGAAGGCCAGCCACTTGGGCTGGCAGATTGAATGTGTTCATCTGCGTCTACTGTTACTAGTTCTATATAATATTACTTAGTAGATCATTAAGGTGGGTGATCAGGTTTTGGTTTCAACAGCTAGGGACATTTTTTTCTCAGCTGGCAATAGAATTTTCATTCTTTGGAAGTCTGTTATTCTTTGATGGGTAATGAGTGATTCAGTAGAAAGAAGGAGGAATAGTTCAATTTCACATACCCTTCTAATTCAGGGTTAGAGGATGAAACAGAAGAACCTACAGAATCTGAGAGCTAGGGCCCTTAGGATTTAGCTAAGGCCAACTTTCTCATCTGTGGAGTTGTGTTTTTCATTATATCTGACATTTTTTGAGGGTGAGTTTTGTTACAGATTATTAGCCTATGGCACTGGGCTGGGAAGATGAGACTTCACTGAGATACAGAACACATAAAAAGAAGAGTGAACAATTGAAATTACAGGGTTATTGGTATCTGTTGTCAAGGTAGCTTGAGGTTGGTTTTGCACTGAGAGGAATTCAGCTTGCTTTTATGTGTGATACTATGAAATGAATTCAGTGCCCAGTGTGCCCCAGCACTAATTATAAAACTTTCTAAAAACAAAGAACAAAACCAAAACAATTCTTTCTAGCTTTCTTTTACTGTTTAACTCTTGTCATGCATCTCTGGAATGACTGTATTGATTTACGCAATTGAGGGCTTTAAATGTGATCAGTTACTATATGTATCTTGTTCTGTCCTGGATTATGTATATTCATGGAAGGAACAGAAGAGATAATTTTGCATCAGATCATTACATCAAGGATGTTACTTAGGACATCTAAGAGTCAAGTTCCTGAATTCACTGCCATTAGCTTTGAAGGGAGTAAGCCCATGTCAGCAACGAACTAATAACTTCCTGGGTAGCTGCTGTGTAACTAATCAGGTAACAAACATATCATAGTCATCAAACATTACCAGGTTGCTAAATAAAGGGGAATCTAAAAAAGGCAATTTCTAGGAGAATCTAGGGAGAACCTTCTGAGCAGCCTTGAGACATCTTTGTTCAGCCTTCCTCAATAAATACAGGGGATTAAGCCAGTGAGTAGATGCCTGCTGTGTGGAGGAGGTCTACAGTCAACAGACACATTTCAAAATTATCTTGGCAAATATTGTTTGGAAAAAAACCAGAATGCAGTCCAACATGTATATATTCAAGGTACTATGTTTAGGCAGGATTACAAGATGGGAATAAATGGCTGGGTAATAGTTTGCATCTGAAGGCTGTAAATTTAATGTGAGTTATCAGAAGTATTGTCATGAGTGCAGCAGGTATTCTATGACAAGTATCAGCAGATGCATAACCAGGACTCAGAAAACAACTTTTTTACTGTACTTGTAGTTGTTAAGACGTCACCTAAGTACTATGTCTAGTTTTAGTTTCTGCATGTTAAATAAAAAAGTATGGGTCACTAGAAGAATTTTTACATATTTAAAGATTTGTCTCAAACTTCTTTAGTTTTCTCTCTTTAAAGTTGAATGACTTGATTCTCTCAGCCCACTCATAGTTGTGTTTCCTGGATCTCTAATCTATTTTTATCCTCAGAACTAAGTCTTTAAATATGTTTTTTAAAAAAAAATCTATAAGAAGAAGGAAACAATCTGTTCTCTGTCTCAATGGCAATTGAACAAGCAGTATTGAATTTATACTGCAACAGGGAAAATTCATATTAGTTAATAGAAAAAAACCTTTTAAAGGTAATGATAGTGATGCATTGGAATAGATTGGAGAGATTTTGGAATCCCCATAGTTGGAAGTTTTTAAAAAGACAGTCTAGACAAATATCTGGCAAGATTGATATGTTTGATCTTGCCTTGGGACAGAGGATGGATTAAATGACCTCTTAAGGGCCCTTCCAGCCCTATTATGAATCTCTAAAATAATGTTTAAGATCCCAGGGGAGAAAAGAACTACCCAAGCACAGAGAATCTGCTACAAATGCTACAAATGACCTTTGATATTTTCATTGACAAAAATTTGGAAGCGGTCTCAGTGTATAGCTAGTAATGATGAGATAAAATTATCCAAACTAACATAACCTGTAGTTTCTTCCATCAGAATCCTGTATAAACACATTTCTAGGTTAGCTCTGTATGCACTGTGACTTAAGTTAGGGCTTCTTGTAGGAAATAAAATTAAGATTCTGTGTTTGCAGCATGAGGGTCTTAATTTGAAAAGTTAAATAACATATTTGTTATCCCATCGCCACAGAATTGCTCCTGGTCTCTCCAAGACAAGCTTGTTGAGAGAGTGTACTGATAAACTTGACTCAGTCTGGAAAATGGTCTTCTGCAGAAGACCATATGACTTGTTTGGGAAAAGATCAACGTCCTTACTTCATGTCCCCAGAGACAGCTGGAATTTGACTTTTAAAAGTTTGCTTATAAGGGTCTGCTCACTAAAGAAGCTCATTTCTTTCTGGAGTTTTCTAGAGCAATGGTTTTCAACCTTTTGCAGTTTTAAGACCCTTAAAAATTTTTTTTGAAGATACTGACTCTAGAATAATGATTGTAAGGTTATTAACAAGAGTCTGGTATAAGGGGAACTGCAACAGTAATGGAAAAAAAAGCAGCCTGAGCTCACAGGTGTCTGCATCATAGATCAAAAACACCTACTGTAGAGCTGTACTGTACACGAAGGTGAAATTGTCTATAACTAGCCATAGGAAAAGAGCAAGATCTTCTGACAACAACCTTAAAGATACCATTTTATTTACCTTGCAGATGAGTCTTCTATGGGAAATACTGTTGAAATATAAGGTCAAATAATAAAAGTGAAAAGTTTTTATAGAATCACAAGGTATTTCAGATCAGAAGATCTCTAGTCCAACTTCTGGCTCAAAGCAGTGTCAGCTATGATGAAGTCAGACCAGGTTTCTCAGGGCTTTACCCAGATGGGTCTTCAAAACCTCCAAGGACAGAAGACTGCACAACCTCTCTGGGCAACCTCTTCCCCCTCTTGACTCTCCTCTTGGTTTTGTGGGTCTTTACCACCTTTAGACCCCCTCAACCTCTCAAGGGTGAAGGAAGATTTTTTTTTTTCTGAGTAATGACAGTGTCTATGCAACACCAACAACAGAAGTTCTCAATATACTTTGGAAACATTAATTTTTGTTAACAAATGGTTGTGACTAGTCTTTCAACTGCCTTACCCTTCTCTGTAAAAAGAAATGATAATGCTTACTTGCCTTTGAGTATTTCAGAACCTTTGGTGAAAACTGTATTTATGTTAATTAAGATGTTTCTCCTACAAATAAGGATATTTTACTCTTGCATAAACAAAAAAATCCTATCCCTTTTTACATTTGAAATATTCAAAACTGACAAAGTATTAGCACAAGGACTAATTTAATAAGAAAATGCAACTACCATTATCTCTTACTGAGTTAAAGGACATTGAGACTATCAAAAAGATTAATCTATGTTGAAAAAAGCCTTATACATTCATCCCATTGAAAAGAATTGTGTTATTGATTTCATTGCTTTCAAATAAGTTGGTTCTGGAAATACAATTAGATATCAGGATGCAGGAAAAAATAGCTTATTTTGTATTATTAAAATGGAAAAACAACAAAGAATTGAGTACACTCCCCATACATGTGAAAAGTTTTTTCTAAACAACTAAATTAATTCATCTCTACAAGAAAGCAACAGAGATAAATAGTTCCTCTATCTTCAAAGAACACAACTTTGCAATAACTAATATTCTTGAAAGAAAATTGATTATAATTCTTTTTCAAAGAGTATAATATCATTTTGGAGAATATTCCTTTTTCTGAGTCATTTACATAAAATACTAATTTCAAGCAAATTAATAAGAGAATCTCTTAAATTCCGATTCAGTGTTCTTATCAGTCAGTAGTTTAAATGAAGATGCTATGAAACACATGCAAATCATACACATGCTGCAGAACAGTAAAGCAGTTATAGAATGGTATAGTGAGGGAAGTGTAGTATAAAGTAGATATCTAGCCCAGTACAAGTGTAAGATGATGCCTGGTGCTCAAGTCTGCTTTGTATACTATCCTTACAACTATATGGTATCCCAGAAATACATGAAATGTAAAATTTAATAGACGCCAACCTGCTGAGCTTTGTCCACATATCCACCATTTATGACAAAAGGAGCTTTGCTGTTTAACAATCAAGCCTGAAAAATAGCATGAAAGGATACCTATCATGTATTATAGCTCACCTGGTAGGTATAAGGACAAGCTATTCTAAGGAGCTCTTCATTTTGTCTAGGAATCAAAATCTCTCACTGAAGGTGATTAAGGCTTTTAACTGCAGACATACATGGCCTGATGAGTGACTTCTCCAAACTATTCAGGTTTTGTTATAGATATTTTCAGGTTTGGAAGAATTCTTCTAATTCGTTGTAAATCACGTGACTGAGCTTGTGTCTTCCTGTAACCAATAGTGGGAGAAATGTCCTGTTTGCTGCCAATTCAGCACCGGCAGCACAAATGGTAAAGGACATTTGACCTTATTTATTCATTGGCAACAGTTTGAAGCAAAACTGTAAGCCCCCTTGGGACATTTGACAGGATTTTTCCATCACATAAAGCATGTTCCGAAAGTAGCAAAATGTTTTCTTGCTAGCTGAAACAGCTGTAATATGCTGCTCTCAATTTGCTTTGCCCTAATTCTTCTGCTTAAACCATGTAAAATTTGCTACCTTTGATAGCAGTCTCACTTAGCTCTTTAAAAATAGCTTAGAATATGACTTAACATGTTCATCTTCTCTGTCCTACTTGCTGCAGTTTATATCCTTGTCTGGAATATATATGAGCGTTTAAATTATTTATGATAGGCAATGTTACTGAGAGGAATATGAATCAAAATGGCAGACTTTGATAAATAAAACGACTTTTTTTCTGTTTCTTAACAGTCACATGAATTCATGTTGTTTTGCTTATTTTGCCAGTGAGGAGAGAGAGAGGTTAAATAAATTTCCTAAGGAGAACTCTATCAGAGTAGATAGTATATAGTATCAACTAGACTGTGGCTTTGTGTACGCTTACACATGTGATTAACTTTATCACAATAAAATGAGGCATTTGCAAGCATATTCAGTGCCTTTAAAAATTAAATCTTCTTTGATTTGGGCTCTAATGACAACTTGAACAATAATATGAAGTAGAAGAGGACAACCTGTAAGAATCCTCCCAATTTACACTTGTATTTCCCTCTGTGTTATTTTTGACTATGTCCTCAGGCTGAGTGTGAGAAAATGGCCAGTCTTCAGATTCTCCCATTTGATAAACAGAAGAATAAATGGAGAAGTACTCTTACATCTTGCAGTTCTTTGGCTTTACACAGTTATATTTTTAACCTCTCTGTAAATAAGCTTTGAGATAAACAAATGTGTGTTGTCTCTCCCCCCCACTTTTTTTTCCCCCCTCTGCTTCTCCAACTATCTGGAACCGTAAGGGAGACGTATCTGTAGAATATAATAGGGTAAATGAGTATCAAATATAATAGTATCAATGAGTATCAATCAGCATTAGGAGACTGCACTTAAATGAGGCTGCTGATCAGAATAGTAAAGTCAATAGCTGATTTAATAATTAACAGAAAAAGAGGTTCAAGGAGACAAGGAGTCTTTATTTCTTCTCTTTGCCTTATAGAATTATAGAATCGCTTAGGCTGGAAAAGACCTTTAAGATCATCAAGTCCAACCAATAGCCTAGCACTGCCAAGTCCACCACTAAACCATGTCCCTAAACACCACATCTACATGTCTCTTAAATACCTCCAGGAGTGATGACTCCACCACTTCCCTGGGCAGCCGGTTCCAATGCTTGACAACCCTTTTGGTGAAGAAATTTTTCCTCATAGCCAATCTAAACCTCCCCTGGTGCAACTTGAGGCCGTTTCCTCTCATCCTATTGCTTGTTACTTGGGAGAAGAGGCCAACCCCCACCTCGCTACAACCTCCTTTCAGGTAGTTGTAGAGCACAATGACGTCTCCCCTCAGCCTCCTCTTCTCCAGGCTAAACAGTCCCTCAGCTGCTCCTCATAGGGCTTGTGCTCTAGGCCCTTCACCAGCTTTGTTGCCCTTCTCTGGACACGCTCCAGCACCTCAATGTCCTTCTTTGAGGCCCAAAACTGAACACAGGATTCGAGGTGCGGCCTCACCAGGGCCGAGTACAGGGGCACGATCACCTCCCTACTCCTGCTTGCCACACTAGTTCTGATACAGGCCAGGATGCCATTGGCCTTCTTGGCCACCTGGGCACACTGCTGGCTCATATTCAGCTGGCTGTCTACCAACACCCCCGGGTCATTTTCTGTCGGCCAGGCAGCTTTCCAGCTACTCTTCCCCAAGCCTGTAGCGTTGCACGGGGTTGTTGTGACCCAAGTGCAGGACCTGGTACTTGGCCTTGTTGAACGTCACACAGTTGGCCTCAGCCCATCGATCCAGCCTGTCCAGATCTCTCTGTATAGCCTTCCTACCCTCACGCAGATCAACACTGCCGCCCAACTTGGTGTCATCTGCAAACTTACTGAGGGTGCACTCAATCCCCTCGTCCAGATTGTTGATAAAGATATTAAACAGAACTGGCCCCAAAACTGAGCCCTGGGGAACACCACTTGTGACCGGCCGCCAACTGGATTTAACGCCATTCACCACAACTCTCTGGGCCCGGCCATCCAGCCAGTTTTTTACCCAGTGAAGAGTACACCCATCTAAGCCATGAGCAGCCAGTTTCTCCAGGAGAATGCTGTGGGAAAGGGTGTCAAAGACTTCACTAAAGTCTAGATAGACAACATCCACAGCCTTTCCCTCATCCACTAAGCGCGTCACCTTGTCATAGAAGGAGATCAGGTTAGTCAAGCAGGACCTGCCTTTCATAAACCCATGCTGACTGGGCCTGATCACCTGGTTGTCCTGTATGTGCCATATGATGGCACTCAAGCTGATGGCCTTGAAGTGAACTGTTGCTCCAGTCATGCATGATAGACAAAAGAATGCCAAAACAACCCTCATTCAGGATCTCTGTTCGTCTGACAAAGGTTGATGTACATAGGGTTAGGATTTCCTCCACTGTGACGTTTCTAGAGTGTAAGACACAAGAAGAAGCTCCATGAGCTAAGACAGCTTTTGCAATCAAACTTTGTAGTTTGATGGATGCATGGCATTTAGTTCTATCGATCAGTGACACAAAAACAAGGAGAAAAGGCATTAAGATACTTTGTTGCTAAGGCTATAGAGGGGTTTCTTTTTTCTTCTGGTAGCAATATTTAGGGGGAGAACTTCTACAGTGTAATGGAGAAAATGCTTGTAAAAGTATAACTTATTTAAAAAAACATTTATGCTCTTGGGTTGCTACAAGAAAAAGAGTTTTAAAGACTTTTAAAATGCCAGCAACCTGAAATGTCAATACTAAGTCAGGTTGAGGAAAAAGTCTACTTCCTGACAGCGCTTCATATTTGTTGCTGAAGAGCGGATATGCTACCTGCATTTAGGAACACAAGCATACTTGTTAGCTGGGGTAGATATTTTGGTCATTTGCTATAAATTCTGAAACATTGTTTGCTAAGTTAACCTATAGCTGTTTAGACCCTAAGTATCAATTAGTGTACACTAAGATGTATATCTGGAACAGTTATTCTTTGTCGTAGAGAATAGCTGAGCGCTTATTGTTATACAGATGGTGGGTGTTTTTCCTCTTAAAAAACAGATTACCTCTCTAGCATGTGTATATACTATAATCTCTATGTATACTGCTATATATTTCTGCTTCCTGGCAGAAATATCATTAAGGGTTTAAGTTGTATGATTATCGTTCTCTTACCATTCCCAGGCAAAACCTGGGAAATGTGAGAGAGGAACAAAATGAAGGACATTTTATGTGCTTTTTTCCATACTTCACTGTTTATCTGCTTTTTTGCCAACGTAGATGAGAGCAACCAAAATGAATGAAACTTCTTTCTCTCACCAGCCTAGAACACTGATGTTTTCTCCTCTCTTCATTAAACTTGAAACCTTTTCTTCACTTTATATAGTGTGTGCAACAAGAAATTTTTATTATAGAACTGTTATGTATTATAGTAGCACTTCATATTAATAGGTGGTTTACCTGCTGTATCTTAGAGCTGCATAGGTGTGATAATATATTTATAACTGTCCAAACGTTCACAATTTGGGAATTTTTTTTTCTGTCTGTAGGTACTTTCTGTAATTAACTAAAAGGAGAAGTTCTTCTTGTAACTTCAGGAGAATTAGAAAAAGATTACCGTGTTCTAAGTTTTGCAGCAAACATAGTAATGAAACTTGATACTGAAATACTCCTTGGAGAAGAATAGTTCTTTTGCTTAGTTTGAAAAAAGAAATATTGAAGGAATGTTTTTGTATTTTGTAGTGACTGCAAGAAAATAGCTCGTAAAATAAGCATGCGCATCTTTCACACGCTCTGGAAATCTTGGCACTTCCCAGCTAAAATTAGTTCTACTTTTTTGTCATTTATCTACTTGTTTATTTTATTTTTAAAAGTAAAATTCAATGTCACTGTAAACCTAGGTGCTTTGGCAGAAAACAGAGGTTTGGGAGCATCGCAAGTACAAAAGAATAGCAGTCATTTCTCTTCCAGGCCCTCGCTAAGTGTATCACATCCTGTGCATGGCATTCTCAGATGGCTATTCTGTAGCTAAAATTACATACATACATATATGTGTGTGTATATATATATATATATGGTTTAACCTTCTGCTAGGTGCCCACCACCACCCATAGTAGCGTTTCTGCTCTTGATTCCTGGAATTTGAAATGAGCTCACCCTAGCCATCTTCATGGGTAGCTTCCCCTCCCTGTCTCATCCATACTTGGAGGGTCACTGTAGTGCCTGAGAACATGGAACTGGGGCTACTTTTTCCTTCAGGCAAAGAGAAAAAACAATCAAAAAGAATTTGGGACATTCCTATTTATATGAAATAAATTGAATAAACCAAGACAATGTGGAAGATTTTGGTGAAGGTAGCAATTTGAAATAGTTGTCTAATTACAACACTTCAGTATTTGCACCTTTCAACCTCTATCCACTCCCGTCTGCCCACTGTTCTAGCACTTCCTTGGAAGTGGGGTAGGTATTGTGGAATCGGTGAGCCTGGCACAGTGAACCAGTGCAGCACAACTGCTGCCTATATTGGGACTGCATTGGCAAACCTGCACTGCTGCTGATTTGGCGGAGACTTCTCAGGCTTCCCTGTCAAATCAACTGTGCATGCTGCCAATCTCACAGACACATCCTGTACAAGGATGGGGACTACAGAAAAGCAGGATCCTTCTACAAGATTTCTGTTTCTTGAGAAACAGCCTCTTAGAGCAACAAGCCCTTTCATTTTGGCTGAAGTTTAGTTGTATTCCTAAACTAAAGTCTAGTACTGGAAAGATGAGGGTTATCCATTTCCTTCCAGATGTATTCAACATAATTCTTGTGCTGTATACAGTACTGTAATATTGTTTATTAATTCAGTGTGGGGAAAAAAATACAAACAATTCAGTAGGTAAGATAATTGGTAGTCTGCATTAACATATGAAAACAGTATTTACTGGATTTGATTGTCGAGGAATAGAATTCTCTGTTCCCTGTCTTTTGACCTTGGAGTTATACGTGGTGAAGAAATCAGTAGTATTTTACTAACCAATAACTAAGATTAGGTATGTCAACAACTCAAGACATGAGAGACACAGGTGTCAGTTTTTCTAATCATGAATCATAGTCCATTGTTTGATTAATGACATATAAGATATTAGTGACATAAAGAGTGTAATTTCTGTACACCTAAGAGGTTATACGCTTACTGGATTTACAGTGAAGTCTCTTAAATTGGTTTATTTGCTATCACAAAGAATATGAAATAAATACCAATGATCTTTGCATTTTACTGCAGAACAGGTAATAGAAAAATCTTTAAATATAACTGTCTGCTGCAGGTCTGAAATACTGTACCTACATGAATACACAAACACACACCTGAAACCATGGCAATGATGAATGCATAGCCTTGCACTACCCTGAAGCCCAGAAAAGGGAAAATGTACTTACTGAATCAAAAGATTCCACTGTTAGTGTGAGCTACACGTAGGAATCAACTCCTGAAGAAGGAATGTTTTATTATTACATAGTTCTGTTTTCCTTTGTCACCTAAAGGAATAAATTTTGGTGTATTGTTATTACATTTTCAATTGAAAATATACTGAAGAGTTTAAAGCTCTGTGCAGCTTCCATTTGAAGTAGATCATATAACATGGTAAATATGTTCGAATTATACATCAAACATAAAATGAGGCTGTTCTAATACTTATTGTAATCCATAAATGATACTGTGTAATTATTTCACCACATAACCACACAATATCCACATAAGGATAAATTTAGTCATATGCACGTGTATACTAAATGTATATGTCCAACATGACTTTAATCTTTGACTGCTCCATGTTAAATATACATCTTAGTTATTGAGGGAAATAGTGTAACCAGTATAATCTTACTCCTTTTAAACAGTACCTTAACTCTCCACCATACAGTTTTCTGTCCTTCCGTTAGCTTGTTTGACCATTTTCCTCTTAGTAGACTGCGTTTGCCACAGTGCTGCCCTTTACGTGCCAAAGAAAGGGGATGCCTGTGTATTGCTCAAGGCAAGACTCTCAATTCACGTTGTTCAGGAACTCCACCTTTATCCTAGCTCATTTGGGGAATTTGCAGAAAAGGTTCAGGTGAGAAATGAATGTACTGCTGACAGACTATAGACCTGCTAGTTGTGGAGAATAGCTTGCTTGTATCCTGCTTTATGAAAGGAATCTTAATGCAAATAGAAATTAAGTTTTCTATTTTAAAATGCTTCATAGATTTCAAAGTATTATTTCTCTAGTTCATTGTTCATGTAATAAAACTCATGTAGAATTATGCAATCTTGCAGATGTTTATTCACTGTGGAAAATAATTTTCCTGTGTTTTCTACGTATACGCGTGGTTATTCTCTAAGAAACGCATTCAAAATACAGTAACTCAACATCTCACTTCTAAACATTCGGTGTTCCCTTCTGTTCCCTTTGGAGCACATGGCTCCTGGAACAATAATGACTGTGTGTCTACAAATCACACAACAGAGGCAGAACTGTAAAGAACTGCAGATGATGAAAAACTAGGATTCCCATTTTGCAATTCAGCCTGTGTCCCATTTTCTCTTTTTATTTGACCTTGCTTGAATAATTAATGTGGGACTGGCAAGGAGATATCTAAGGAAACAAATTCAACATAATGCAATTATGGAAAAATCATTATTCAAACATAACATGTTTTCTATACAAAACATGGAATAATTGGCAATGTTGTACTAACCTAAACTAATTGGTCATGATGATGGGTTTGTGGACATTATCTCATTCTGTTTTTTGTGGGAGGATTTTTCATTTTTTAATCAAATAATATGAAATTTCTCCAATTGGCTGGGAAATTGTTGATGCTTCATTCTGTAGTTCCAAAGTAGCACAGAGATTAGTAAGTGTGGGGCTGAATATTATTCTGTCATCTTCAGCCCGCTTAACAGAGCCTAGCTGGCTTGAGGACCAGCAGACTTGTATTCTCATATCCAAGGAGCACTGCTGAGACAGCAGGGCAGATACAGAACCCACAACACACAAAGATACCTTCTGGAGGAAAGCATATAAATGGTTGTTATGAGAGCTAAGCTATAAAAAGGCTGAGTGAAATATGGCATCACTAAAATGCATAGCAAAACTCAGTGTGATTTCCATGCTGCCAGAATTTCATTCTAATTCAGCAGAAGTTTCTAGAATGAGAGAAAAGGTCAGATACACAAACCTGCATAGAGCATGAATATAATATATTTTAATCAAAGCTTTCTTTTATTGACCTGATATTTCCTAAATTTTAACATGGACATAACTCTTGTCCTTGTACTCAGAAAATCTCTTTTGAAATAAGATTTCCAAAGTGTTGATGCTTTTCTATAGCTAATCAGAAATAATTTCAGAATCTGTGGAAAATTAAGCTGAAAACTTTGTAAGACAGCTTTGAAATATTTCTAAATGAATGCCTAAAGTTGGAGGCAAAATTGTTACTTTAAGAGCAGCAGTCCTGATCTTCTGACATCAAATAGAGGTAACCAAAAAACCCCTAAATATACATTGCCACAAGTCATTTTACCAGTTGGTCCTTCTAGCACACAGTATGAGATTGAATACTCAAGGAACAGGTAGCTACCGGATTAATTATCTCTAACATTTATTTTTCTGTAAATTAATCTCTGTGATAATGTCTGTTTTAAGAGTTCATTATGAGGAACCTGATGTTATTCAGAAGGTTACGGTTGGCTTAATATCATTGTTCCCTTTCCAATCAAAGGGAGAAAAACAGAAAATAAAAGTTTCTGTCTTGCTTTAAAACAGGCAAATCATTGTAATGGAATATGCTGCAGTGTTTTTTAAATGTT
Organism: Fulmarus glacialis; assembly: GCF_000690835.1. Taxonomy (NCBI): domain Eukaryota; kingdom Metazoa; phylum Chordata; class Aves; order Procellariiformes; family Procellariidae; genus Fulmarus; species Fulmarus glacialis. The sequence continues at coordinate 40,204 of NW_009217968.1, read as the reverse complement.
AACTTTTTGTGTGTGTGTCTACAAATACCTAACAAAATTAAAATAATCTCAAAAATCAGTCATTTGGGAGTAGAATAAAATACCACCACCATCAGAGGCACTACAAGACTCCTAGGGTCTTACCAGAAAGTTATGGGACCATCCAGAGTCTTTGCATCTTTAGTGGACTAATTCAGATATATCTGCCCACAGAGGTTATGTTGGTTACATTAGGATTTGTCATTTCATTTTGTAGTATTGCTGCAACAAACTTTAAGCTACAGTACAAGCTCTTCAAAGCATGTAAGACTTTTGCTTGTGTGGTCCTTGCCATTTATTTTGAGTAAATACTTCTGATCATAAACCCAAATGCTCCCATCAGGCATACAGTTATAAGTGAGTCTAAAATGATTCTTGCAAATGATTGCAAGAGCATGTCAGTGACTTACTTGCCCATAGGAAAGTCAAAGTCAAATTGTTCCCGAGGTGGAATCCAACAGAGCTGAAGGAATTTAAATTTTCGGAGTGAGATCTACAAATCCCCATTTCATTTTCATGAGTATTACGAAGATTTGTTTGACTCTTACTGAAGTATTTCCTGAGAGTATTTTATACTGCATAACACTTTGTGGGTCTCATCTGCTCTGATGTACAGAGCATGCTGGAAAGAACCGGTCTTCATAAGTCTTAGACTGGTGTTTTGTAGTTGTATCTTACTAAACGCTTGCCTTCCTGCAAGAAGGAACACGACCACACCATATTAGTTACCCTTTTCCATAGGTGTTTAAGCTGCCAGTTTCTCTCCTGTTTGTTCATAATTTGGGTTTATGTAAAAGTAAGGAGAAAGCAATTCAAGTATGTAAGCAAACTTGAACATGTATTTCTGAAAATTATTGAATTCCTAAAAATGATCCCAATCTTTTACTCAGCAGGTGACTTCCAAACTTGCTTGTCTCTTCCTTGAGATTTTCTTACCGAAGCCCTGCCAGAGTCAATCTGGGATCTTCCTGTAGGAGGCATTCTCTTTTGTACGTGAAAGAAGAGGGACTTCTTAGCACTTTTCTTGCTTATTTTCTGATAATTACCACCACCACCACCAAAAAAAAAAAAAAGGGTAAAATTATGGGTTTGTAAAAGTACATCTTCCAGTAAAGTGGAGATAGTAGTGATGATAGTGAGAACAGAGAAGGGAACAAACACTCACCAGGTTCAAAAGAAAGGAAATACACAAACGAGGCACTTCTTTCTAAACTCACATCAAGCAACACAGGAGGTACTGAATATCCCTCTCTCTGTCTCTCTTTTTTTTTTTTTTCCACCCTAAGTCATTGTAAAACACAACTGATGACTACTGGCAATTCTTGTTCCACATGCTGGTTTCCCAATAATGCTCAAATTAACTCTCAGAATCTTAATTTTTATGGAATAAAATATTGCTGCTTTTTTCTACATACAAAATAGCAAAACATGCCAGAATTTTAAAGCATTTAATCAGTTGGAACAGAGGCTCTGTTTGCTGAAATTTTCTTAGAAGCAAACGCTAGTGACACAAATAAAGTCACTTCCAACCTCTCATTCTGTCTAATCTAATCTTCACTTTTATTTGATCACTATTGCCATGGTATCTGAGAAACAACCAAAAATCAAAAATAACAATACTCCATCACCTGCCCCTCTTCTGACCTTCCCAGCGTTTATGTTGGTTAATTAAATTTCTGAAGAGTTTTCTGAAAGGAGTGACAAGAGCCATACTGAGAGAAAGGCAAGTTGTAGAGGGAATCTTGCACTTAGTTGTGAGCTTAAGTGTTGTTCTCACCTCTAAAGAGCTCCTACAAAATTTGATTTTTCCAACAAGTAAGAGGTGTGTCCCTTAGACCCTCACTTCTTAAGAAACAACATTTTATTGCTACAGCTGTAGTCTGTTTTATTCAGCTGGAGCGTGTAAAGAAATGCAGCATTTCCCTCCCTTGCTGTTGTTACCTGAATATTTAGTACAGAGCTTCCTGTATGACTATCTCTTTGAATTCCTAAATTGTGCTGTTCCTTCTTTATTAACACTTACCTACACTAATTTACAGCTTCAAACTATAAGGGTTATTATGAAAGACTGCAAACAGTAAGGGCTCTCTATAGAAGATGATAAAATCTTTGTTCTTCACACAAGCTGATATATAAACACTGCTGCAAAAATCCTCTTCAGGCTCTGTGACGTTGTAGTACTTCAGATGTCACTTGAACATGGACTGGAAGTAGGTCAGGCTTTTGTAATCTCATTTCTTCAGATTTAGTTTGATCACAACAGAATTTCACAAGAGAAGGGTCTCTGCAGGAGCAAGGCAAGTTTTAACGAAGAGACACGTAACATAGAGAACTTGGGCTTTGCCAGCTGATTTTACATAAAATGCTTTATACAGAGGGACTTCAGGACTCCTGTGCTGCTGCTGCTACACAAGTTGAACTCACTTGTTTTTGCTGAGTTTGGCATGTGTTGGCAATATTTGTAAGATATTTGTAAGATAAATTGTAAGATAAATTATTTGAACAGGGCATTGTTTGGGGCCTCTTACTCATCTGCATACGAGATGATTCTGTCCACATTCTTGAGCTTCAACACTGGTATTGCACTTTTCCTCTCAAAATACCTTGATTTTGGTTACACTAGCCCTGCCAAGTTACCATCACAAGTCTTATTTCATAGATAAAAAAACCAATGCAACAAAGCATGTTTTATCTGATACCACAAAATCTGTAAGAAGGCAGCTTTACTGAAAAGTAAACAGGATGATAGTTGATTAACCTTAAGAAAGTGATGTCAATTCTGAGAAGACAGAATAGACTCGCTTTTTGTTAGGATTAGCAAAAATTCAATAGCAAGGCCAAATAAAGCTATGTGAATTACAACCTTTGCTGAGATACAGAGGAAGGATTTACTGGGTGATATGCTGACATGAATTGCCCTTCGTTCTGTTACCAGTGTAGACCATAACAACCTATGGACACTACATCTGGATACACAGAACAAATTCATGTAGTATCTTGCAGCATCTCAAAAAATAGTAAATCTTCCAGCTGTCTTGCAGAAGACTGACACAAGTGTTGTGCTAGTGTTGCCAGAGAAGAAAAACAGAAGGTGAAATAAAAAAGGAAGAAATGTGGAGGGTTTTGAGTTGGTTTCTTTTCTTTGCTAATCAAAGATGACATCAGCATAAGTTAAGGCAGGATTTTAAAGCAGTTTGTTTAATTGGTGCTGGTGATATTACACTGTACATTACCTGAATGGGAAGGTTTTCATTTCATGCTCCTCCATACTTGCAACAGCATTATGAGACTATATTCTGTTAAGGCTAAACTCTGTTTTATTGCTTTCCTTTCACTATCAAATGATTTTATGTAGTAATTAAGGTCTTTTGCAAAAATCATAAACATTAGCATATTGCTAATTTAAAAAGCAGTTAGTAAATAAGTGCCTATCATGCAGCGCACATGTTCCACTGTGCACTTTGCTTATGTTGATATTGCTGCTTCCATTTTTATTTCAGCTGAGTAAGAGAAGTCTACCCAAAAACTTGCTTTCTAATCAGGTAGATGGGCAAGGATATTTAGGCACATAAATCACAAAATTGATTAAGGTATGCAGTAATCCACCTACAATCCTAGTGATTTTACTGTGTGAATTTCCTGATCATTGCACATATAAAAACCTACAGAGCTAACTAGCTATTCACATGCAAAGAAAACTAATTTTCATGTACAACCATTCTAGGGAATGTATTGCATCTGAAGCTTTGAGAAATGTGGGCCTTTAGGAAATAATTTCAGATTTTAGGGTTTATGTTTTTAAAGCTAATTGGGGTATTTTGATGCCAAATTCTCATTTAAATCCATTTACTACTTTTGAAAAAGCTCATCTTCAGCAACTATTGATTTTAATAGCTGAAATAATCAGAGCAAAACAACTACTCAATAATTTTCATGAAAGTTATGTCTAGTAAGTTATGTTTTCTGTAGAAATAGAACAGTATTGCTGTGACAAATCACTGGTATTTGACTTGCTATAGCTAGAAATAATCTTATCTATCGGAACTCTCTATTACCCAAATTATCATATTTTACTGCTTATTTTCCAGTGTACGTTAGCACTTTAAGATAGATATTGCTAACATTAAAGCTAATATCAAGACTGGGGTAATATTATTTCAAAGGTCCCTGGTTACATGATAAGTCTGTGGCCTTGCTGACCTATGTGATAAATAAGACTCCTGAGCGTCTCTTTTAATTTCACGTATTGAAAGGCAGAATCTCAAGTTTAATAGGGCAAAATTATTAATAAATTCCTTCAGAAATGTTAAAAGTAACAGAATCAAAGCAAATTTTAGAATCAGTTGGGTTTTACTATTGGAATAAAGGTCTGCATAATAATGTGCAAGCTTAGGGAAAACCTGTATGCATGTCTTTTGTTGGACAGACCTCAGGTGGGGCCTTGAAGTCTCCACTGTGATTATTTTGATTCCACAAAAAAAAAAGGTCCCAATTCTAATGTAATTCCTTACATTAAATTCTTTTAATTCCTAAAAAGCCAGATTGTCAGGTTTTTAGGGAAGTTACACGTTGCTAATACAGATCTCGATGCTTATTGAAGATACTTCTTTTTAGTTATTCCTTTATGCCTAAAAGCATGCAGGTTTTATTAAATGTAAAATACTGAAAGGAACACAGAATCCATATTACTTGGCATGTCCTGCTGTGGCCTTACTTTGCCAAAGAAATGTAGCAAAAATGTGCTGGTAATATCCTTTGTCTTCATTATAAGAATCTGTGTTACTACATTCTTTCTGATGTAAGGCCATTTACCTTGACTCCCAACTACATTTAATCTCATTACATTCACTGTCATTATAGCAACATCTTTATTCCACTTGAAAGACTTTAAAGCTCTGGAGGATGATACTACAGTAAGGGCAGAATATGCTTTATTGAATAGGGTCCTGTGTAAATTCCGGATGTAATCATGCCATCCATTTTTATGAGCCTGCTCACATGATTCTGGGTTAATGCAGCAATTGTGATACTTCCAGTTAAATATGGGGATGGGAAATCAGACCATGAATAAGCATCTTAAAAATTTTGATATTGAAAGGACCAAAAACCATGTATTAAAAGATCTTAATATAGATCTTGACTTAAAAAAGAGCTTCTGTACTTTTCTTGCAAAAGATTCTACAAAATGAAAATATGTATAAATACAAATGCTAATGTTAGAAATAAGAGTAAATTAATTCCAAGACAGGAAATGACATCACTGTAATTTACCCTCAATATAGAACTCAGTATTTCAAGGATCATATTGGGTTTTGTAATTTTAATAACAAAACCTACAGTGCTGAGTTGAATAAGCTTTACTCCTGGAAAAAAAATAGATCTAGTTTAGGCTACTTGTCAAGGGATCAGCTTTAGAATGGGAATGTTGAAAGACAAAATGCTTCAGAAAACTAAAAAGCCAGAGAGGCAGGGTTGGGATTTTCAAGTTTTGTACAGCTCATGAACAGCCCATGGTGTCCCAGACAGTCCTGAGAGGCAGCGGGACCCCCAGAAAGGTGGTAGAACACAAGAAGCTACTGTCATCTTCTCTATCTGTCCAGCTCTCTTAGCCCTATAAAGTGCATTTCTGAAAATACGTCTTTGTCTTAGATTACCTCTTTCGTCTCCTATGTTCTTGTAGGTGGTTGTATAGAATAGCAAGTACAAGGTGCGCACAAAATTTCTTTGGGATCAGATAAACTACTTTCTTGCTCTAGATAGTGAATTAAATAGCTATGTGAAATTAATGGGTCATTGTGAAAAAATAGTAAAAATTTCTTAGTGCATGTCTGAATAAAGCATTCTTGAAGTACTCAGCGTGACCATGCTGATAAATAGACTTACCTAATAACTGAAGGGCAAGTTACTGGTTCTTGCCTTTGGTCAGTGATAACGTTGTATGATCTTGTCATTTATTATGGTAGATTTTATTAGGTGTGTTATTATAGGCTACCCATAAAATTTTATGTACTAGTAGAAAATAAAATTATAGTTTATCAGATTATTTCTCTGCCTCTAACTATCCCAGATGGGTGAAAACAGAGATTTGCAAGGTATAGAACCTCTTAATGAATACAGACCTAGAAGATGATAATGTTAAAGATGATTCTGTCTGCTCTTTAGCCTTTGAAGCTGCAGCATCCAATTTTAATCCAGGGACTGACCCAAGGGAAGGGTAACATTGAAAACTGTTAGTTTCGTTGAGGTGGCTACTAAAGATTTGATTTTGCCTTGAGAATGGCTGCAGAATGTAAAGACTGGGTATGTCTTAGGCCAATATATGCAGAATACTTTTTTTTTTCCCAGGGGCAAGCTTTCTGCTATATTAGCTCAAGTATATATTCGTGTTGCTAATTGGTTCAGGTAATTTAGGTAAATGGTGTTTTTTGAAGATGACATAAAGTGCAAGATTAGTCATATATGAACAGAAATAATTGCCTACCTAGCCATTCAGTAACCTCTACTATTCTCTCCTTTTTATCTCACTTTACAAAGCAACTTCATCAGGCCATAATAAGTGTTACTCACAGAGCCTGTAAGTCTTGCTTTAAAGGGGCATATAAATGATAAGAGACAAGACAGGCAGGAAATAGAACTCAGTGAGGTTATAGATTCTTGCAGATTTTTCTTCCAAACTGTTATTCAGTAAAAAGATTTCCCTTTCCCTCATGCCACAGAACCATACCTCCATGCTGTCTGTTCCTGGCTGATCCATGGCACAGTATCTTCGTCATTTGTATTGAACTTGGGAGACATAAGATCAGGCTGACACAGGGCTTCCTCACAAAAAGATTCATTGGTTTTTCCGGTGAACAGAGTTCTCATTACTGAGGAACGCAATCTAATTTCCACTTATAAAATGGATGGGTCCCATAGTTCACAAAAATATATGGAGGGAAAAGGTGTCTTACAAACCTATCACTCCATCTTTGGTCTCTCAGAGTTTATCCCCAAATGAGTTCAACAAAATGCCATTTGTATTTCCTTTTCATATGTAATTCCATACAGGCATGTCTAGAAGTGACATTTGTCCCAGGGTGCACAGTCAAATATTTGTACAAGGCTGTATTCCTGATGCAGTAATGGGACTCTCTGGAATCTCCTCAGAATTATGGTTCCCTCTCCTATTACTATGCATTTTGATGGTCCTGAAAAATCTTCTCTGAATCACTGTTTTCAGTAGTGTTTATGTGCATTGGTATTAAATTTCGTATTTGCTAGTTACTTCATTAAACAGCTTTGCTCCATAATCAAGCTAATTACTTCATTGCTTTTCTCCTTTCTGATCAACCAGGGAAACAATTTCTTTTTCTTGTATTCCCACTCAGATAGGTTCTGCTTTTATCTAAAAATTAAGAGATTTGATCCCGTGTCTTTCTCTTCGGTATTAGAATTAATCAGATCTAGTTTAATATTGGGAGATACCAAGCAATCCTTGTTTAGAAAGTTTTGTGTTCTGGAAGTGCTGCTTTCATCACTCTGCTAGCTATCAAACAGGAACAGGTTGGCTGTTTTTGCCACTAGCTTTCCATCATGCTGGGAAGTGTTCCTGCTGCAAAAGAACCCAGTAAGCTCTGTTGGTTTTGTAGTTCTAAAACTTGTACACCTAGAAACAAACGGTTGATATAATTTGCTCTTTTGCGAAGAGAAAACCTGAAAATGGTAGGTGTACAAACCTGTAGCAGAATCCTAGCAACAGTTAAATCTACAGAAAAACTTGACCTGACCTTATTTTTTCTCAGACTGCATGTGAATTTAATTATGTAGAAGGTGAAAAAGGAGACATGCTAGACATTCCTCATAGCCATGCTTTGACCTACCCTGACTGTTTTAAAGGATTCCCAAATTCATAATTTTGAAGGAGCATTTTTCTTTGAAAAAAAATGAGGTAGGTAAAACATCCTTCAGAGAAAATGTTTGTAGAATTGGAATCTGAATTACTTGCTGACACACAATCGTTCTCACTCCTCCTCCCAATTGGATTTTAATTCAGCAATCTGAGAGATTTTACAAAACTAATCATTTGCTTTGATCCTGTGAATACATTCTCCTTGAATAAAGACAAAATCAATAGGAGAAAACAATTGATGAGAGGAAGAAAAACCATTTTCCTATGCTATAAAAATGTAGCTGTCCATTGACAAATGGTAGCATATTCTACAATTAGCTTATAGCATATCTCAAGGAGAAAGATGCAGAAAAGACTTACGAGGGTCTCTCAATGGAACACGTCAGTATCTGGTGTTGGGGATGATTCAAGTCCACTTTGTCCTCCACCACCTTGTCATCAATTTTCTAAACTTTAGCTAGCTGCTGGAAAACAGTTTTCTATTTGCCATTGGTATGTGCAAGTTAATTGACACCATTAATCCACATTCCAGATATCTGGAAAGTGTGTTCCCTACTACTAATACCATTTTTCCCATATGCTTGGAAATCTATGGACCGGTGCATGTATGATCTTATCTATCATTACTGTCTGATTTCTTTGATTATAACAAACTGACTTAATCTTTACATTGTATAGGAAATGCTTGGGCTTTTGGTAAAGGAAAAACATTGTTTAATTCAGCTGACTACCTGGGGTTTAATTTGATCTAGATGATTTCCTAGAATTTCCACAGACATATCTGTATCCACACAGAACTGTGTTCTAATCAGTTTACAAGCTTTCAGTAAAGTTTCAGCAGACATTGTAACCTTAATGGTTGTAGTGCCAGTACAGATCCAGGTAAACTTAAAGGTCTTCATTTTACTTTTGCCCACTCATTTGCTAGCAGCTTCTTCGTAACACCTATATCTGCTGCTTCTGAAAGAGGGCATTGCATTTACAACAGCACCAGTGTGGATGTAGCATTTTTTTAAATTGTTTCATCATAGCTATTTAATTGTTTAATGCTGCATAATGTGGTCAGTTCAGTGTGCGGACATAACGGTAATGGCTTTGTCGTTGACTTTTCTTCCAAACATACCATTAAGTACTGATAACATCATCTTTCCTCTGCCAAGCAGTAGATGTTTGGGGCCTACCAAACCGGTTTCCCAGCAGAAGAAAAAACAGGAATATAGAAAGTCTCTTTATTCTAAATGTGGTTAATGTACACGTGATCCTGGGATACAGGTGCTATTAAATAGAACTCTTCTACTTTAGGAATCTAAGCCAATAATAATGCTCAATATCCAGACAGAAATCATCTCGAAAATTGAGATGAGGGATGAGACCAAGCTCTCCTGACACTCCTATGGTTCCTCTGTAACCATCGCTACCTTAACAGTGAAAACTCAATATTAAAGACCATATTCTTTTCAGAACTGGCACCTAAGGAAAAGAATTTAGAAAATTGCATCTAGAAGCATCTTTTGGGCACACCTACCAGAAGAATATGTTTGCAGATAAGATTTATTAAGCATTAAATGGGGCTAAGTACATATAGCCCTTTGTTAATTGTGCTTGGTCATCCTGCTGTACTATAGAGAATGCTTTTTTTTTTTTTTTTACTTTTCATATACCTTTTGGGGTAAATATGTCATGACGCTGGTTGATAGCACTGATTCCAATAGCTAAACTCTTTTGCTTACTTTTTGATTGCTCTGTGTTCAGGTATCCTGAACAGTAAGCACAGACTTCATCCATCTGTCTTTAAAGTCCATTAAAAATTTTCATTGGAAATGTAGTTTGAGCCCTGAAACACATTGGCAGTTATGAAAATGATTCAGTTTTGCAAGAATCATCTGGTATTACTTGATACTCTACTAAATTATTTTTCTCCAAAATCTGTTTTCATCCTTTAGTTATTTGCATTATGGGTGTTGTCCCCAAATATAGCTCATACAAGAAAGTCAGGGCTTTCTAGCCTAAAGTGACTTGTAGTACAAAAAACGGGGAAGATTTTGTTTCCCTACCCTGCTTCCTCACCTTTTCTAATTTACTGACCTCTTATTGAAACTTAACAGAACGGCTGACAGTACGCAGCACTTTCTAGAGTCAGCATTAGCAAGAATGTTAAATTTACAAGGAAAGAGCTTAACTAGAGTGAGTAAGGAACAAAACACAGAAACTGTAAATTTCTTTTTTTTAGTGCTTACATTTCATCAGATTGCTAGTTTTCATTTCCATGTGATTTAAAGTCATTATAATTTCCAGAACATTATGCATTTTTTACACAGTATTTTCATTAAGTATCTTTCTTGCTTTCTTTGCCTGACCTACCGTTTTGTCTCCACTCAGATCTGTACAGAACTACCTTCACTCCTCTAGCTTGTGGCTGTTGCCTTTTTGAGCCAACCTCCTGCCTTGTCTGTGGTGGGGCTGTAGCTTCCCACTACTCCAGAAAGTTGCCTCTGCTGACTGTGCAGAATGGCCCCAGGAGGAAGCATGATAGTCAAAGCCTTGGCAGCGACATGGGGTGCCGTGGCTTGTATGTAAGGCAAGTAGTAGCAAGTGTGAGCCAGGACATTGGCAAGGTTTTACTGGTTTGTGTTGAATCCCAGGTTTATCGGAGAAGTCTACAGAAAATGAAGATACATTGCATGTCACTCGGGAAGAACTTAGAAGTTACTTCAGTGATACCTTTCCTGACCTAATCCCTGACAGTATTTCCCAAAGGCAAACAGATGCGTAACAATTTGAGACTGTCTTAAAGGATGAAATACCAGTCCTTATATTCCTAATGGTCTGACAAGCTGCAAAAACTTGTGCAAAAGTATCTTCAATTTTTTCACCAGAAATCTCTACCTAAGAGAAACTGTGTGGCTAAAACTCTCAGTCCTCCAGATATATATTGTGCCCTGTTTCTTCTCAAAATAGAATAAAAAGATTAATTCCTCCAATTCTGTAGAAAAAAGAATTTACAAGATTTTTTTTTAAATGTTTTGCCCTTATTTTGTTCCTCTACCAGAATCATCTTATTCAAAGAAAAACTACAGATGTTTTTGCTTTCACTGTTATTTCTTGTAGGGGTCACTTGCTGCTTTTAATTACAACCTTATTCCCTACTGAGGCCTGTGCAAGTGTTACCCAGAGCAACATTTTAGCCACTACGTTTAGACTGAGACAGAAGCTAATCTTCTCTGTCAGAGGTTTACTGTACTGCATTTCTTAACACCTTCACAATCTTCACTAGTACTTTAAAATTCTTCAGGTCAAATTCATCCTAAGTGAAGTCAAGCATAATGAATTCTCAGACTGCTGTCTAATTCTGTGACAGGTGACAAATTCTGTGGTATGACATGAAAGTACAGAGAGATGTAACTGCAAAAGAAAAAAGTAGCGGTTGTAAATACTGATGGGCACAATAATTATCCATTAACAATGACTAACGAATAAATCAGGTATGGACTACAAAGAAAGGATCCCAAGGACCAGGAGCCAAATCAGGAAAAAGACTGTGCTTTGTGTTGTACAGCCAAGGATAATTCTGTAATTTTTAGTGAAAGAGCTCCAGATTGTTCCATCTTTGTTTCAGAATGTAGCTTGCTTTATGTTATATTTCATTAACTCTGTGAAATATGTGTAGCAGTGCCAAGAAATTAATGCCTTCAGTTATGTTTATGTGGTGTCATTGATCTAAGTAGGAACCACATAAAATGCCATTGATCTAAATGGGGGTCCGGTTGAAACATTCAAGGGAAGAATATGGTACTTTGGCTCTGTAGGAGCAAAACACCCACTAGATTAACTCATTCACATGCACTTTTCTAAGTGAGTCACAAACTGTTCCTGTATGTACTGAGACTTGAGACTTGCCTGTTTCAACAGCAGAGAACAGAGGCACGCGAGTCTTGTATTTGTTGCTGTAGTGAGCAATAAATTAGCAAGAGCCAATATAATATTAACCTCCTTTAATTGCAGTCTCCTTGTTGTCTGTTTGCTCTACTGTATATATTTAGTTGCACAGTCTCCGGGTGCTGTGGTGTTTCCAGTATGATCACAAATAAATGGCTCTGCAGTTCATTTTCAGGCATCGGTGATGAATTTTCATCAGCCTTTAGTAATGCTTAAACAAAAATTTGACTGTTTCAAAACATTAAAGCAAATACTTAAATTGGTTCATATCAGTTGTTCCCATATAGATTCTCTCAGGCACTGATACGAGGTTAGATTCAGACTACAGATAACTTACAAGATAATATATCATTTAAGCATATTACCAAATCCAGAAATGATCAGAGAAGACAATAGAGAGGGCACAGATGAAAATACAAATGGGAATCTGGAAGTCTGATGAATGGGAAAATGAGTGACTCGGCAAGTGGCACTCTACCAATACCCAGATGAAATTAGAGAGTACTTTATGACTGAAAGTGGTGAATATTTGATGAAATGCAAATTTAAGGTGCTGAAAGCTACAGTAGGTGGGGGATTCCTTAAGTTTTTAACATATTCCAAACTAGGTGCTGTGTGTAGACAACACATCGCAATAATCAGCACTTAAACCTTGATCAGATGGCTATGTAATGCAATTCTGCCTGAACTAATTCATCCTGTAGACTTATTTCCACTTTCTATTATATAGTACTGCTGTACAAAATTAAATCACTGCTGTATTGTGTCTAGAAGAGGGGATAATTTATTTGTGACTGAAAGAATATAGTACCATCATGGCTGATTTTTGTGGGAGTTTCATGAAGTAAAATCTATCTCAGAATCAGGTTTGGTTGAGCCATGACTTTCTGAAAACGGTTTTTGCAAATGTAGGGTATAGAATTTCTGTGGAAAGTGATACACATCTAAAATTAATTGCTGTGTAGCAAAGCCTTTTTATACCACTTGGCTGATCTTTAAACAAAAGTTAGCATTTCAAAAACACTTACTGAAACCATTAGCTTTCTTGCAGTACATTCCAGTTCAATAACTTTAATGAAGAGAAGTGATATCTTCACATTAAAATTCTAACAAGGGAAATATTTTCTAGTCATCTCCAACTCCAGAAGTTTGTTTTTTTCACTGACTTGTATTGCTTTACAGGAGGAAGTATCCATCATTCATATACAATATCCTAACCTAAAAAAGACCTGATTTATATCTATTTCCAGAGGTCTCCCAGCCTGGGGATATTAGTGGGAGATGACTGGAAAACAGGTTCTATTGTATTATACAGCATATTTTTTAAAGCCACAATATAGCACAAGATTTGCTTTTGCATATGCATTACTAATTGTAATTGTCTCAGTGGGTAATCATTCTTGCAGTATTCATTTAACCACTTAATACTTGAAGTTACACTGTTCTGGTGCACATTACACTGTTGGCAGAGTGGGCTACGGCAGCAAGCATGAGGGGTTAATTGACTTTTATTGAAGCAGTTTATAGCTTGCTCTTGTCTTCATCCTTAAGCACTACTGATCCACTGTAAACTAGGATCTATTGGGACAATATTTTTAAAGATGTTTAGTTTTCCACTATCTATATTTTATTTGTGTTGTTTCATTTTTTCCCCCAAGATACTCTAGTGATAAAAAGGATAAGGTCATTGTTACTGAGTCTCTTTTTCTTAAGGTGAACATATTAAATTCTCCTGCCCATTAAAGGGCAGATGTTGCATTTTTTTTTCAGAGAAATTTACATATGCTTCAGTTTGTGGAACAGAAATTACAGTAATTCAGTAAGTAGCTACATTTGCTTAGCTTACATAAAGTGCTGTAAGGAGATCTGAGGGGAGACGTATTACCCTTCTAAGTGATTTTTAAAATATCAAATCTTATTTCAGTTAATTCTAATGGTTTGCTACTAGTAGTATTTTACCATTATCACCGTTCAGTGTGTTTGAGCTCTATTAAAGGTTTAGATGAAAGTTTTATGGAATATGCTTTTTTAGAATTCAGAGGATTTTATGGATTATTATTCATAACATCTGCCACTTACAGAAAAAAAGCCTTAAAACACTCCTTTAATATGTATTTAATGCTTGTGATACAATTTTATATTAAATAAGATTTGTTTTATTTTAGCAGTTGTGTTTGTGTAGCTGTGGGAAAGATCTGTTTGCTCTATAAACCCTGGTCTGAGGTTTAGAGCTGCGCCATTAAAACTTTCATTACAAGGAAACTTGGTATTTATCAGTGTATAACATATATATGTTTTTTGCAAAAGATGGAAGACTGCAAAAAGAATACAAAATGGTCATTTTAATATTAATGAATGGTTACTGATAAGTAAAATGGATTAAGTAAAGGAGTAATGTAGATCCTTTCTGTTTTCCTGCTGCATGTTTTATAAAATCGTTTTCTTAAGAAACAAAACTTTGCTAGAATTTGAGATAGCCACAAGAGAGATCTTGGAAGGTATTCTAAAGGCAGAGAGGTCAAGCTTAAGTCCTTTTTTATTTTTAACTGCAGGAAAATCCCGTTGTTCAGTTTTGTGCTTGACATTGAACTGGGCAGGTGTGTCCACATAAGGTGCAACAGGGAGGATTTGCATGCTGACTTGCTGAAGTGACAGAATTGTGCAAAATAACTGCAGTGGTCTGGCAAGCTTTGGGAAGCAGGTGGGTCTGAGGTACCTACCTCCAAAATTACAATGTTGAAAATGCCTGCTTGCCTGCTGCCTAACCCAGGAGGCATTTACACTTTTTTGCCCCATAGTATTATTCACCAGGCTCCTCTTCTGTACATCTTGACAGGCCTAGAATTGCCCCACTCTTGATGGATCTAGTGGTATAGCCTATAACTCTGAGCAAATTTGGGATCCAGAAATTCTGTGTGTGCTTATGTGAATATGATGTATGGTGAATAGAAGAATTTGTATATGCATATTGGGAGGTATAAGTTTACATACAAGAGAAGATGTTGATACTGATTTTTACTGAATACAGACAATACTGTTCATTTAGAAGGTTTAGAAAGCCCTTTCTCCTCCTGTATTGTTACCTTTGTTCACCTGCATTTCCAAATGCTGTTAATATTGAACGAGTATGATAGAATATGATAACAATATCACATTAATCAGGAAGAGAGCCCTTTTTTCAGAAATGTTTTTTCATCAGGAAAAAGACTGGTCAAATGGAAGTGTCTAAGAAATCATGAAAGTTACATTAGGGAACTTTCCAAAAAGGATAAAATTTTTGCTAAGTCAAGTGAAGAGACTAGAACAGTCAGCGGTCTGATAATTAGAGCATTTACCTAAGAGCATTTGGAGCAATGATTAGAATCTGGTCCTGCTGACCATAAGGATGTGCCTGAACAAAGAGGAAGTAGCTATTTTGAGGTGATGTTTTCTTTCTCAAAAACTATAAATTACAATAAGATAATTGAGAACAGTCAACATGGACTTGACAATGATAAATCATACTGGATCAGCCTGAAACTACTCATCAAAAAAGGCAATGGTGGAGAAGGGAAGAGTAGTGAACGTAATATACCTTGATTGAAGAAAGGTTTTTCGAACTGTCTTCCACAGCATTCTCATTTGGAAACTAAGAAAGTTTAGACTGGATGACTGGAGTGTTAGAGAGGCTGAAAACTGGCTGACCACCAGGTTCAAAGGGCCTACAAGTGCTTTGATGTCAGAGTATCCAGGGGTACATAGTGAGGCTGTTTATGTTAAATATCTTTGTCAGTGATCTGGATGATGCAAGCGAATACACAGTTGGCCAAATTGCACATAATACTAAATTGGGGTGGGGCATGACAAAAGATAGGGCTTCAGTGCAGAAGGACCTGGAAAAACTTCAGAATTTGGCCAACATAAACCTGGTAAAGGTGAACAAAGTGAAGCGTAAAGTTTTGTACTGGAATGGAAAAACCCTGTGCCTTGTACAGACCAGGAACCCATTGGCTAAGAAACAGGCAGCCCTGCTGGAAAGGACTTGGAGTTACAGGCGATGCAAGACCGAACGTGAGCTGCCAGTGCCCTTTTATCATGAATAAGACAAATCACAAACTGGGCCACATTATATATGTCTGCTCATTTCTGGTGAGGCTGCACCTCAAACACTGCATCTAGTTTCAGGCCCTCCAGGTCACGAGGGAAGTTGACAAACTGCAGGGGATCCATCAGAGGGTTGTCAAGATCATTAGGGACCTAGAGCAACAGCCCTGAGGTTGAGGGAGATGCACTTGCTCAATCTGCCGAAGATACCAATAGCTACTTGAAGAGGAATTGCAAAGATGATGGAGTCAATCTCTTCTCAATAGATGACATAAAAAGGAGCAATAGCCATGAATTGTGGCTTGGGAGGTTTGAATGAAGCCTTCCTATCAAGACTGCCAACGCATATACAGGTTGTGAGTGTGCTTTTCACACTCCCACATCTCACAATCATTTCTTTTAATATCTTTAACACTTCAACCAATTTCAGTTGCTTTTAACACAGAATGAGTTTAAACCAGATGAAAATTTCCACAGTCAGTTACTCACTCCCTCGGCTATCTCCTGTCATATAACTCTATTTAAGTCTTTTATTGGGAGTATTCAGATTCCCTTTTTTGCACAGTGGAATGAACTAAAGGTAAAACATCAACTTGGAATTCCCCAGGAAAGGAATTTCAGTCAGCTTTCACAACAGATTTTAAGCAGTTTCAAAGTGGGTTTTAGTTTATGGATTAATAGCAAGTGCAGAGCATCTGCATTGACCCAGTAGACATTAACAGCTCTGAGGCATTTAAGTCTGTTGGGTTAATGATTAACTGATTAAAAATTCTCAGTAGTTTTTGACATAATAGACTATCATATTCTATCAAGTAAACCATACAAGATTATTTAAAATTGTAATTCAGATTAAGAATTTTTTCCTAGAATATGGTAGAGTTATGTGGAAAATAAAGCACTAATAGAATTGCCAGAATAATTTACCATTGCATGACATGAAGGCAGCTTAAATCTCTGCTGGCAGATGAGCACACAGAGTAATGGTTCAAAATGACCATTACTACTTAATCATGACACATTCTGTTGAGAGAGGTAGTTACAATTCTCCAAAAGGATGCATTTATATTTCCTCTTTCTCTTCTTCCTCTTTATGGCATATATCAAGTGACAAGTTTCATATTGAAATGAAATTTGTTCAAATCAGTTAGTGAATTAGTAGAAGAATGACCATTAAATAGTTGTTCAAACTTTACTCAAATAATGAAAAGCATTTCAAATCGTAGTTATCGCTGTTATCATCATTGACTTGAAAATCAATAGCACATAATATAATTCTTGTTTTTAATCCAGTCATTTATATTTTATTTATATATTTACAGATGCAGTCAAGTAGCAGTTTCCAACATGGTGACAGTTCCATATTCTATTTCTCATGTTTGGTTTTGCTACATTATATTTGCATTATTTTCTTTTTGTGCCATACTGTGGAACAAAATTTAATTGTTGCTTTTTTTAGTTTGCCAAATTAACCTTCTTCAGCAAGAACACCTGCAGAAGGAGTCCCTGGAAAGTATATGTGAAATTTTTTTAAAAGTACATGAATACGTTTATGCTTCTTAATATATGAGAGGTAGTTTGAAAGAGTCAATAATAATCCAGAAATGATAAAAAATTATGAGCAAGATTTTTAAAATTACTAGTATTTTGGATGTCAGTTGATTCATGCCCAAGGTGCATTGGAAAAGCAAGCTCTTTCCAGGTGTCCTGAGTATATGCCTACTATATTATGCCTAATATATCTTCATGGAATTATTTTGAATACTGTAATCAAAATGTTTTGCTTTTAATCATGGAAGTCCTTATTTGGCCAAGCCTGCTGAGACTCCTGACTGGAGAAATGGAGTGCCTACAGACCAGAGAAACACCATCAAATCTTTTCAGGATTAGAGAAAGATGACTTGCCTGAATTACTCAGTATCACCCCCATTAATGAAATCCAATAGATGATGAAGATGTGTAAGTTCATTATAGGCCATTAGAGATCTCAGTGTTCTCTCTCATGTTATGTTTACTTAAAGAGCCAGCATTGTCTTCCAAAACTCTAAAAATAATATTAGACTTTTCTAGGTAACGAAAGGTATTGAACCATTTTCAGTTAACAAAAAGCACTGAATGATTCTATGATTAGGATATTTAAATGATAGTCATACGTGAAACTCCAAAACTATAAAAATGTTTTAAATTTAATTCATTTGGTTCTTGGTATTGATTAGTAAAGGCAAATTGCAAGACGATTGCTGAACGGATGGACCACTCAATTAATATTTTGGTTATAATTGACATTGTCTTGTTTTAAAAGGAGGGGGATGGTAGTTAACGACACCTTGCAAAGTAACTTTTGCCATGGAAATCTCTTTCAATGCATTCATCGTTTTGTAACAGTGACTGTTTTAAATTTGGTGCCTCGTGATTAGTCTTCCTTGTTGTAACAGGACTGAACTATTTCAAACATTCTGATTTCACAACCACACAGGGTTTAAAATATAAATTTCTCCCATATCTCAGTAAGATTAGAGAGAATGTATGTCAAGTATGTTTGTAAGAGCAGATCGCTCCTTGATGTTTCAGTAGAGGTTTCTATTTTTTTTGTCTCATACTAAGCTTTCTTTTCCTTGTTTTCCTTGTGTTTTCTTTCTCCCTTTTGAAGTGTCCTTCACTGACACACAGTCTCTGCACTGCGACCTCCCTGACTTCTGGTCAGGATGGGGTGAGCTTGCTTCATTCTGCCATGCCTGTTATGTAGCCATTTGTTTGCTAATGTCAAACATCCACTGTGGCACTTTAGGTCAAGCTGTAAGAAGTAATGTCCAGGCTTCTTTTGGTACTGTCAAACACATGGAAAATGCCTGTCCTGTGGGATCATTATAGCAATTGTAGCATTATAACATCTTCCTTCAGATCAAGTGTCCAATATCACACATGTGTCTATGAGATCTTTAATGAAGTATTTTTAAAATGGCTCTAAACATGAGTTTTCTGCATACTATGTCTTGTTTATCTTTGCCTGTAAAGACCCAGTCTATGTCTTGGAGGCACAGAAGCTCTACATAATGTTCTTGCTGTTGGGATTATAAATTATAATTTATCAACTGAAATACTGTTCTTTACCACTGTAAGAATAAAAAATTGGTACAAAAGCTAGTTGTTATATTCAAAAGAGGAGCTCTACTAACCTGTGAGATATCAAAGACAGGGCCAGGTAGTCCAAAAAGCTTTGCCTCAAGTAAGTATTTGTTGAAATACCTTGAAAAATATACCTTGACTTTAGGTTTTGTAGGAAAATGCTCTCACTGAAAATTTTCGTATCCTATACTACAGTAGTAGGTAGTCAATTAGAGGCAGTACTAACTGGAAAAATCTAGAGAACCCATGCTTAAAAAATCAAGAAACATTAATTTTGTGTCATAAAGAACTGCAGTGCAAATAAAATGGGTTGATATTTGATCCACAGTGACATTAATTAAAGTACTTGTGGAGATCATGTGCTGCTTTCACATTTTTGGGAAATATTGGGAGTTGCATTTGAGAGGACACAAGGTCTTATTTTAAAGTCTATATGCAAGATGAAAACAGTGAATGTAATGTTTTTAATTCATACAGATGCTTTTTATAGCTTGACATGTAGTAAAGTTAGAATTAATTTACTCAATCCAAGGATTTAAATGATCTAGAAAAAATGATTTTTTTCTTTTATACAAACTACAGAGAAAAAGATTTAGAATTGTAGAACAGAGAAAGACAATTACTCTGGGCAAAATCAATGAGACTATGCACAAGGGAGAGAGGGATACTCAGCATGAGTTGAGGGTTAGTAGAAATAAGCCTTTAGTGTGAAATTCAATCCTGTGCTAAGTACCAACACAGACATATCACACGAACCAATTAAGGACCATTTAAGACTGATGTACTTTTTCATTAAGTGTCTCTTAAATGTAAAACTTGACTAGGTCCCATCAGTCAAATATTCACTTAAAGGTGACCAATAAAGGTAGTAGAAAAGCTTTTCCTTTAAATTACCTTTTCTTTTGACCAGGAAAAATCTTGCTGAGAAGCTTAAAAACAGTCTATAGTAAGAGGAGGTTAAAAAGGTAGTCTGTGCTTTTACAAGGCCCTAGCTTATTTGTAATTAAGAAATGCACTGAATTTTGCTCTGCAAGGCTACAGTTCTTCATAGAACAGCTTGTGAATTAGTAAGAAAGAGTACTAATTGTTTGCTTGATCATTAATTAGCCATCCTGCCTTTCCATATCATCATTTAACTCCATTAAGCTTAATGTTTATGTGTATACCATGTTAATGATCTCACATACAGATAGCAGTGGAATATGTAGTGATTAGTGAAGCAACAATCACATAAAACATTATCAATTTCATCAGTATTAATGTGAATTCCATCAATTTGCAGCATTACAATAGAAACTGGATCACAATTGGAGATGTATTTTTAGAGATCGTAAATTATTACCAGATAAAATTATTTCCAGAGGAAGAAAAACCCATGAAAATAACACTGTGTCTTTGTGGGGTATTCTTTAACAAAAAAACAACCCCACCCCACCCCCCCAAACAACAACAACAAAAACAGAAAAGAGGCTGAGTTTCTAGTGAGATCAGTATAATGACTAGAAGTCTTGGAGTTCTCATTTATTTTAGTTCTTCTTTCATGACATCATGATCATATGACAGCGATCCTTTTCAAGAGCTGTTTCTCTTTTCTGTAAGAGTTCTTCCAAATTTTGATTGAGACAACTGAAATACAGACTATCTGTGAAAGCTCATAAAAAGGCAACAAAGCTAGTGAGATGTACAGTAAGATTTATATATAAAGCACTTCAAAGACTATAAAGATTCAGAAGGTATAAATTGACGCTCCTTTAGATCATTTACCAGTTCATACCACTGAGATTCTCATCATCCTAGAGTGGTTTTGTTTGGGAAGAGTAAGTAGTAGTGGGAACACAATGCGGTATTCAGAATAGTGATGGGGGCGTTTTCTGCATTGCACATCTCGGTGAAATAAATGCACCATGAAATTAAGGGCTAGTGCATTTAGAACAAATAAAATAAAATATTTTATGCAGAAAATAGTTAGCCCATGCATTTTTCAATGGCAAAAAGACAGATAACATGTCTGTATGTAATGGGGCTGGGTAATTTATGTTTGCTAATACTATTTGTAGCTGTGATAATACAGATGATCAAATCTCATGTGTCAGGGAAATATGATGAAAAGAGAACACTTCTTTCTTTTTCTTACTGTCATTTCATAGTCAGTTAGATGTTTTATGGGTATATAAAGTAAAGACATAAAGTATGATAGGAGCTGTAGAACAGTAGATGGACCCATTATGACAAATTCTCTATTACTTGCTCTGTGAATACCCAATCCAGAACGCTCATTGTTGCCAAACTGCAGAAAATATTTCTATTTTAAGAGTTAGTTTGGACAAGCAAAGCTGATAAATGTTAGAGCTAAAATAAAACTATGTGGCAGAGCTAAGTGACCCAACAATAACATCTTAGAACTTTTTTTTCATATGACACCTGATTTATATGGCTGTAGTTCCCACTGATTTCAATGGTTCCTTGTGATTTACATTACTATAAATGACAGAGATCAATTCTTGCACAAAAAGGCATTTTCAGTTGAGTTTTTTCTGTCTCAATGCTATGTTGCACAGGTTCAAGCACTATTTTCTCTTTTGTCACTTTTTGGTCAAGACATATTCTCTGTAAAAGGTTCTGGAAGAGTTCTGTCACATTAATACTTTCTAACTGAAGGCATCATTTGCCAGAGCCTATATTCAGTGTCACACTCTTTAAAAGAATTGCTCTTGGTATCACAGCCTAATGGTATTACAAATCCTGTCACAGTATCAATAGTGAAGTGGAAAGAGAGTTAGAAATATTAGAATGGTGCTCCATTATATAGTCATATAGCTTGGCAAAGAATAATCTGACTCTTCTCTTGCTCATACCAATGAAATGTTGTCAATCTCAACTATCCTGATTTATAGTCTGATTGGAAGACCACTGGAATCAATCTTCACCTGTCCGAGGGGAACAAAGAATTCCGATTGAAGTGCTCCAAAGTGTTCTAAATGAGAAGAAACTTGAACTCAGTGTGTAAACAGATCAGTAGTATTATCACTTGTTTCAGATTTAACAAGGAAGTAAATCACCTTAGCAAAATACTCTTTTGGTTAAATTGTAAAGCAAGATTATATAATCCAGCAGACTCCACATGGACTTTTGTATATGTAGTACAATCTGTCAAAAAGCCACTTGAGAAAGCATCAAGCAGTGTCAAATTTGACCATATCGGACTACCTACTGACTGCAGCCTGTCTGTCACATAGCCCCACCAGATAATTGGATAAGTCATGACAGAAAGAAGTATTTATTTGGTTCTTTCTACACATTTCTGAAAACTGAGTAAGAGAATTTCCAGGACAGCAATAGTCTAGAAAGTTTACAGAATTTCCTAAAATTGAATGGATGCATTCAGGTGGTGTGTATACCATTTCACATGAAAACCTCATAGTCTTCGTAAAACCAAATGTGTTTATTATAACAAACTTGACTATGTTTGCCAGAAGAATTATTAGTGATTTCAATGTATTATTTTATATAATTAGTTGGATTTCAATTTTAAGTCTTAGAAAAGGGTGTAAGCTCTTTGTGAGAATAATTGTCCGTTATTATCCACTCTGATGCCACCCTGATAGGACAAGAATTTCTATGCGTTGCTGATATAGCAAAAAATCAGTAGGAACAAGTAAGCATAGCTAAAATGGAAGAAACCTGAATATAATCAAACCATTCAATCATTTCTGATTTTTATTATCAATTTCTTTAAGTAGACTGTTTTAAATGTTTACCAAAGAAAAAAGTAAAAGCACTGATGGAAATAAACCCTTCTAAAACAGTTGTATTATGCAGATGCAATTAGTTTTCTTCTGTAAAATCATCAGAAAACTTAGTGGCTCCCTAAGGTATATCTAAATATTCTTTGATGAATTTTCTTCTGTCATGCTGGATTGTGCATGTGTCACACAATTCCAAAGAATGTGTACAGTGGGAGCAATCACTTCTCCTATATAACGGTAATATGGCTTCATATATAATCATGAACAATTTACATACGTTATATCTGTGCAGGAACAGCCATATTTAATACAGTCCTTCAGTGAAAAGATTCTTTTCAGTCGTCTTCTTGTGGGAAGATTGTTATCTACAAAGCAAGCATTCAGTCTGAATATAAGGAAAAGGTTGGGTCCTTTGTTAGTGTAGCATGCTTAAGTGAATTAGGAAGACTGAAAACAATTCAAGTATTTATTTTTAAAACCCCTTCTTTTTATGTGTCCATATGCCAACCAGTCACTAAGTCAGGAAGCAAATGTAGTCTTGTTTTGGACACAAAGAATGTCCCTGCAAATGTTGGGCAGCATCGCTGCTGATGGGAGTTAGTATCATCCTTCCTTCATTCTGCTACTCAATTACTCATTACAGTTCACCTTGTATCACTGCTCCACCTTAAAATCATCCCTTCTCCTTAGAGCCTTCAAGCGATTTTCACTGTTCTATCTTTCTTTTTTTCCCAAGTGTTGTGTCACATTACAAGCCTGGTTAGTACTGCATAGAACTGACATTTCTGCATCCTCTTGATTTTAGGCACCTGGAAAAGAAAGGACACTTAGTTTTTTGTTAAAGGGTATACGAAGGAAAAGCAAGAATCTTCACTAATTATTATACTGGGGACAATTTCATTTTTGATCTGTGACCTATATGTATGGAGAGACATGATAATTACTGCTTGCTTTTACACTAGTGTTGGGATTCTGGTGTCCTTGGGATTTGTTCTTAAGACTGGAGTGAGCACAGGCCATTTCACTGATGCTGCTACACTTAAGTCCCTCTCTCCTGTTCTCTACAGTCTTTTTCAGTGTCGATTCTGTCCCACTGTTACTTCCCCTGCCCTTCTCTGCCCTCAATCCAGTCTCATTCTTTTCAGTTGTCCAGGATCCATAGGCTTCTCTTGTAGCATCCGTCTTCTTGACCACAGCCTCTGTCTTTCCTGCACTCTACTGCCCATTTCCAGTTTCTCTCAATTCTGTCCTCAGTCTCTTTGCATCGAAATTTTCTAAAATCAGCCTGAGAATCTTGCAAATTTCCTCGAAACATTCAATCTAAATACTTCCTGGTTTGTAAAGCTATGAGCAATTGAGAATATGACTTTATGATGGTAATCATTAAAAACCTTAACAGGAGACAACCTTTTAGCCTTGCCTTTTCAGCTGTGCCCAATAATATTTTTGACTCATTATTATGCCTTATTATGCCATTAATTCACAATATGCAATTTCACTGAAATAGCCTGTTCTTGTTACCACGAAAATCAGTGACATCATCACTGGTCATCACTGCTAGCTATCTTTTGCTGTGCTTTAAAAATACTCACATAGATCACTGATATCAAAATATAGATGTTGTACATCCAAGTTTAAACAAAGTCTTGTAGACAGAGAGAATGTATAAATGGAGGTGAGCAGAAATAACACTTTTTATTACTACCAATACATCTTTTTTTCTTTAAAAACAGGAGGGGGGAAGTAAGTTCTTTGATACTAATTCTGGTTTTAATTAATTTTTAGGGCCATGAATTAAAATTACTAGAAAGTGTGAAGACTGACGTTTCACTTTGACGCTGTACATTAAGATTTAATGACCTAGACTTATTTACACCTAAATGAGTTTTTTAATGGTCTAATTAACAAAATGTATCAGTTTACCTCTTTAAACTAAGCCACTCTGTGGTAGTGTCTTTTAGTAATTTCAAATGTTTAATAAAAGATTAAAACCTTCTATTATTTTAAGTGAGTACTTTTCTAACAAGCCGTTTCATCTTAACATACTACTGCTGCCTCAAAAAATTGGACTTTACATTCAGAATAAGTTTAAATTAGGATCCATTAAATTTAAATTTAAATTCAGAGGAATTTGAGCATTGTGTGTACGAAAAAGGTGAAGAAATGTTTAGATCTTGATAAAATCCTGTATGAGAAATTCTAGCTCCCAGGAATGTCTGTTTTCAGAAGAGGGTCCTTCTTAGCCAGCTGAAGTGCAAAAGGTCCAGTTTGTGAAATGAGAAGCATGGTCCTCTGGGCACTGAGGAAAGCAAGTCCTCTGTTTCTCTTGGCTGCTGAGTCAGACTTGACCCATGGTGGATTAAGTCCAGTTCTATGGGTTTGGTTTTATTAGGAAATCTAATTATGAAATAATTTTCACTGATTTTTAAGCATTCCTTCCAGCTGTGTAAGCTAGAATTCAATTTACATCAGAAGAAGACAATATATTATCTGAATTTTAGTATCTTTTGTCTGGAGGCTTCCAAGTACCTTGTAGAGACAAATTTTACCCCCTTTTTTAAAGAGCAGGAAGCTGGGATATAGCATGATTCAGGACTTGCCCAAGATCACAGAGAAAAGTGAGCAACAGACCTTTTCATTCTTACCTAATTCTTAATATTGTGACACAGGCTAACATTTCTGACGTGCAATAGTAACTTATATAAGTGGCAAACTTCAAATACAAGAGGACCCCGACTGGTTTCCATGGGGCTGCTTGTATGAATCAAGTTGAGCATTCAGATAAGGTGTTTGCAGGATTAAGGCTTTACATATGGTGGAGAATTGAGCTTTATATAAACTTTAAATAGATTCCCAACCCTTTGTGCTTCCCATTGTCCTGTGTTGCCTCTCACTCTGAAACAGGGCATATCAGCCTGCAGAACTGAGCAGACAACTGGAAGGGAGAAGGCTGTCTCCTATGAATTAAAAAATCTAAAGGCTGACCCACCAAATCATACGCTTCAGTTTCAATAACGTCCATGGCTTTGATATCAATCCTGTGATTCTATTTTGGTTTGTCTTCTGATTTTTGAACTCCTGGGGTTGGCTACACTGACATCATCTCTAAATTTGGTGGGGAGAGAGAAAGACAAGCATTGTTAGGGTGAAGGAGCCTGAACAGCCGCAGCTGCTGATCTGCTCAGTCAACACAGTCTATTTTATCACACGGCTTGAGATCGAAGGTTTCTCAACTATATTTTTAGCGCATTAAGTAAAAGCTTATTTGTTTTTTGACTGAGGTGATTATACTCTTGGTGAGGTGCTACTGCTTGTTCTGCAAAATAATAAAGACTGTAAATCTTATGATAAACTCGGGTGCAAAATGAGCGTCACTCAAATCTCTATTATATTATATTCATAGTCAGAATGTTCAGAAAACAGACCTGCATATCTGGAGTCACGATTATCTGTGCTTTAATGTGCATTACATCAGTTACAAAAGATAAAAAATAAGTTACCCGAGTCTCCTGTTAGGGCTGGGGAGCTATGCAATTTAAGTAAATAATAACATAGAACATAGCAATTTAAGTAAATAATAACATAGAACATAGCAAGATCAGAACAGGGATATGTCTGTTTATGAGCTTTACCTCAGGAGTATTTTTAGTCCCTATCCTTTAGAGAAAGGATTTGTGGCAAGAAATACGGTATGTTAAGGGAATTCACTATTATCTAAACAGCCCCTGCACTGGAGGCCATGAAGTATTGTAGACCATAATTAATCTTTCAGCTTACCATTAGTGGTAGGTTGGTAGTTTTGTGACAGACTGGTGAATCCAGGCAGCTTGTGAACCCACTACCTGTAGCTTGTTCCTAGAAAAAACCCACAGCTACAATAGAGCTGTGGCTGTGTCTACGTGACACCGTGCAATATCACATAGAAATACCAGTGAGCAAGCGCTGAGTGAGTACTAGAAGCCATCTAGCAGCAACAGCACAGTGCTCTGTTTGGGTTTATTACTCTGATAGGAGCAATATGTCAATACTGCAATTCTACTTTTAGTACCAAGTGAATTTGGAAATATCACTGTATAAAACTGCATTATGCTATGCAGACATGTACCTGGTGAAATGGGAACAGAGCGGGGAAATTCTGGCTCCCATTAGAGTTAGTAGGAGTTTTCAGTTGCTTCAGTTGGTTCAGGATTGCACCCATGGTTTTTTTACTGGTTTGGCATTTCCCACCTACATATGGGTTTATATGTATCATCACAGCCTATTCATTGTAATTCTTACTCTTCATCCAAGTTGTTTTGCAACTGTTATAAACCGAAGAATAAAAGATAAATCTCTGACAATGTCTTGCCTGTTTAGACAGAAAGGTCTTTAGGAACAAGGACTGCCTTTTACTGTCTGTTGCTATAGTGCCTAGCACAATAGGGGCCTGGGTCTTAGTTGGAGTCAATGCAGCATCCTCATTGTAGTAATAAATGTTCCTGGGGAGATAGAAAAATACAACAGCTACTCTGTAATGCAGTCATGCACCATAATGGCATAAAATAATCTGACATACAGACTAGTCACATTATGTGTGGAATTACACCTTGCTATGCAAAAACTTCTCGGGTACTAAAAATAATCCTTCATGTAGCACTGATGATCTTGCAGTAACCCAAATGATTTTACAGACCCCAAAGCTCTCTTTCGCATATATACAGATACCATACCCTCTAATGCAGCACTGAACTCAGGGAAATGCCGCTACACAGGAGACGAAATGCAGAAAATATTTAACAGTACAGGAGCTGCAAGACAGAATGTGAGTTAAAAAACCGCACACTCATAATGTTCTGAGGTGGATTTAAATAAGTAGGAAATTATCTTCCGGGATGGAATTTGGCAAGAAGAGCAAACTTAACACTTACTCGTGTCATCCAAAATGTGTCATGTCTATCTGAATAATGTTCTCCCAGATGGAAATAGGCAGAAATTTTCCAGTAAGCAATGCTTGATCAGAAAATGCTGAGTTACTGAAAACAAAAATATTTCTCAGGAAATTCTCTGGATCTTTGGGTTTTCTTGTTGTTTTTTTCTTCTTCTTCCTTCCCCGCCCCCCACTCCACCCCCCCGCCAAAACGCAGGCAGGTCTCCATTATTTGTTGCTCTGCAGCAGACCTTCTGTGTGGCCTTCCTCTGACTCCAGGGCACCTAGCAGGCTTCCTGCAGCTCAACTAGGAGCTGAACCCAGAGCTCACATATCTTCCAGGTGTCTCTGGTAGAGCTGGAAACCCTGAATTTCTGAGGTCTCTGACCCAAGTGGGGGCTCCTGCAGCTTTGACTCCTCTCTTCACAACAAAGAATTCGGATACCTTAACTACTGCCCCAACCCCTGGCCTGTGGGGGTGGAAGCCTGGAAACCCTAGGAAAACTTGCCCAGTAGTGGCTCATTCTTTTGCACCCCCAGCACCGGGCACTGCAAATACCAAGAATGCTGGTTAAAGTGTGTATGTCCATATTTCTGAGGTTCCTACTCTATTAGTAGATGAGAAACAAACAAGCCCAGGAGCCCTGAGGCTCTCAGATCTGCTGCTTTCATAATGGGGTATTTCCCAGGTTCATCCAAGATTTGTACAGTTGGCCCCATTTGTTTTAGACAAAATAATCAGCACCAAAACGATCTAATTTTTCCAATGTAAAGTTTTCAGAATTTTAATTCCATTGGAAATTTTGAAAATCCTCTTTTTTGTTCTCATTCAAAACAGAGATGTGGAGCAGAGATCTTGAATTTGAGTGAAAGCATCTCCAAGCACTGTCTGGGGAATTACTCAGTGCTCGCTGAATTGCTAGCATCACTCCAAACTTGTCTGCTTGGTGGTTTGCCATCTGAGGTTGTTTGGGTTAGTCATTCTCGGCCTGTAAGATGTGGCATATCCAGAGTGGGAGGTTGATAATGTTTGGCACTTAATTCTTGGCAGTATATTGTTTACACTAGAGCCATTAAATGTTCTATAACCTTCAGGTATCGTGGTTTTTTAACCATGACTTTTATAGTGTCAAGATGTGTTGAAGCGTATGTGCAGCATGTTCAGTCATGGTGTGTGCAGAGTTCAAAGCTTTGTGACTCTGTTACACAAAATCTCCCTGTGCCTTCACAGCTATAATCTTTCCTCTTGACAGAAACATTAAAAATATCTGTGGATGTTAAAAGATGCTCCCTGCTACCCATGACAACAATGTTTCTTTGCATCAGAGTTAATAGCTGTGGAAGGACTGAGCACAACTGACTGGTGCTATGAAATGTCACTACATTTGCATTAAATGGTCCTCTGTCCTGTGCCAACATGGAAGAAAGCTAACAGCACTTTAGATTAAGTGTCTTTGGTATGCATATAATTAGGATGAAGTTTGTAGTTGGTGTGGTAAATAAGAATAATTACAGCTCTCAAAACACACATTTAATAAATATTTAAGAACTGTAACATTTCACCAGCAATCAGTTGTGAGCAAATTTTATTAGAAATCAGGAGATATATAGTCCCTGTGTGCTCATATACATAAAAGCAAGGGTGGCCAAGGCTGCAGGTTCGTACCTTGTCCCTCTACATGTCCCTCCATGTAGACTAGGTGCAATGGCAACCCTGTGCTCTTGCCATGCAAAACCTGCATTTGCAGGTCATTTGTAGGAAGATTTGCCTGGGATCCTTGTACCAGGGCACACCTTGCTCTGCAGTACCTGAGAATGCAAATGAATTTGGCACTCACGTAGGAAAGAGTACTGAGTATTGAATACCCAACATTAGCACTCTGGCTGTAGTAGGACTACTCCTATGTGGCAAAGTGTTTGCAGGATCAGGACTGGAGAAAGCTTTGGCTAGGATTAGAAGCTGTCAGTTCCCAGAACCAGAAAATTCAGAAAAGGATAGTGATAGCCTTATTCAAGGCAGTGCAATGAAATTGCCCCACCAACTGTTTTGCAAAAATTATATTAATAAACAGTTAATCTGGGAATTATTCCAGCAGATCATGCACAGGGACATCAAAAAAGAAATAGTACAGGCATCATTTTATGTATAGTAAGTGAGATGTCAACACTGTGCAGTGATTTGAGCACACAGGTGCCTAACAAAAGAGGAAAGGTGTATGCTGGGGGAAAGAGAAAAAAGAAAAGTTTGAGATGGTATTTGTTTAAAGAAAGAAATCCATCATATGGCTTTTTTAAATGAGGATAAAACTACTCTCTCCAGCTGCATACAAATGGGAGAGCATCTCACATATTAAAATGGAACTGGGACTTTCAAGTACTTCACTCAATATGCAGAAAATTATACTGGATGTTGACAGCTTTTCTCCACAAAGAAGACAGCTGTGGGGGTCCTTTTATTAGACAGTATAAAAAAAATCCTAAAGTGAAGTTTTCCCAAGTAAATAAGCAAATATTCAATAAAACAATCAAGTGCTGTTTTTATTTTGTTGTTCAGTATGGAGTTGGTTACATTTCCTGCAAATAATACACAAAACAAATCCCTTTTTAGGACTGTGGGAAGTACTCACATATGACAAATGGTGATTGGTATATAGATGTGCTGAGCTGGTAATGTCTGTGTTCTCCAGAGCCTATGAATCATCTGACAGTGCCAGTGTGATGTTGAAGTAGAACAGTATTTTCCTTTTCCACTCTGGAACATCCTGAACTTTCCAGAACCAGGGAGCCTTCCTTATAATTAGAGATGACGCCCTGTGAAACCACAAACCCTGTCCATTCGTAAAATGTCTGTCTAGTTCCACGTGTGAACTGTACATACTGCATGTGTGAGCTATACGTGTTGCCCTTATTCTTATACATGTACCCGTAGTAGAGGGCCAAACCCTGGATTCAAACACTCAGAATTATGTGCTAGCTTCTAGCTAACTTGAAACTGCATTATTTCCATCTCTCCATGGCTGGGATCAGTCTGGAAGCTACCCCTGAAGGTAAACTCATTGGGTTTAGATGCAAAGTGACTGTTGTGGAAGCACTTTGGCTCAGGAACTGCTTCCTCCATGTCCCAGTCAGCTGATGCTGAAAAAAACTTGTTCTAAAGTAGTTCTTCAGGGTTTTTTTGAGTCTTCTCCAAGAACAGAGTGAGATGTTTGGGAAAAGAATAGTTTATACTGTTGAAAGTGATGGTTATATCTTTCACAAAATATATCCTTGTATGAGCATCTGGGACACAAGACAGTTAATATGCAAAAAACCAGAGTTAACTGGGATATTACAGAACATCAGCAAACATAGACAGTATAAATTCGACAGGTGATACACAGAGATAAAAATTAGCCTGGAAGCTCTTAATTTCCATTTCCATTCAAAAGACGACTTCCCAGAGATGAAGTAGTGCTCCAAGAAACAGTTGCACTTTTCCCATGCTTTACCTCTCACAGATTCAAGAAGGGCCTTCGCATTTCAGGGAAGGAATGCTTCTTCCCTGAAACTTCATATATTATCTGTCTTGGTTTTTCCTCTCTTAGTCGCTTTCGATCAAACCAGAGGTTTCTTTGTTGTTTGTCCTTCTGTAATTGCTTGCAGAGCTACAGTTAAACAACAATTACAGCTTGGATAGGTGACAATGTAATGCCATTCCTGTTTTACTCTCTTTTTCAAGTCTTGATAATGTATGTCTTAATCATAGTGGCTGTTAAGTTATCATATGGAAAGCCACATGTATCAAATATAGATGCTATTATACAGTTTAAAATGATTGCCATTTAAGAAAAGTAAAAGGACTGATGAAATTGATGTACTGAGAGGCTTTTGTAAATCTCTCACAGGAATACATTGCATAGAGCAATGTGAGTTACGTCTGCAGCTAGTTCTCATTTGAAAATCCTTACGTAGTTTTGAAAATTCATCCCATTTTATTTATTCATCCCATCTTTAAAATGTGTACTTTGTTCCTCACTTTCTACAGTGGTAGAAATGAGAGGCTAAAATAATCTTCATGGCTTGTCGTTTGACAAGTTACTCCACTGGCTCATCCTTTACCTCTTGTGAAATACAAACACCTCTCTGCCACAAAGACCCTTTGAAGCTTACCCCATTCTCCCTAACTAGCTGACTTTTGTGTCTGACCTCCATCAGCACTTATTCAAGGGATATTTACTAGCTTAATTAGCCAATACCGCACTTTCTGTCAAACCTCTCCTAGCCTCTTTTACCATGTCTATTCAAGGCCCAGATCCTCACCCATAGCCCAGCAAGGTACAAACTCCAGTTGCTCTTCCCTGACTCACCTTCCTCTATTCCTCTTCTACATCCACAGAGCTAACCAAGGTGAGACAATTTACTGCCACTTTATTGACTCTTATGCTGTATTCCCACTGGGATTTCAGTGACACCTGGGGCTTCTCAGTGCTAGAATAACATAAATGTTTCATTTATGATAGAGAGAAGGAAGGGGAGCAGGTGGGAGTCAGGTTGCCCACAAATGTTGAATAATGGGACTGGAAGAAATGCTGCAAGTGACTGTAAGCTGAAAGCTTACATTAATGTCTCTATTCTATAATTACATGGTATACTCAATGGTTGTTAGCTTTGGCGGGCGTTGCACTGTAAAGATGCATTAGAGTAATTATATTGTAATGACAGAAGATCATGAGTTAAAGATGTTGTGGATCATGTTAGTATACAGATCTGAAATTGTTTGGAGCTGATGTGGGAGGTGTATCCACATGGAATTTGATAGCACTGATATTGTAATTAAAGCTGAGGAGATGGGGTTTGTACTTATTTCCTACTGCTGCCTGTGAATATTAATTAGCTCATGTAACCACCTGACCCTAGCAATAATCAGCTCTGTTAGAGCAGGAGGGAAAATGTGAATTGCCCACTAAATATTTATTAAGAAAGCCGAGATGAAAACAGACCAGTTGTGATAGAGAATAGAGGCTCCTGGAAGCCCAAGTGCCTCTTCCCTGTGGAAGGAAGAGCAGAATCTTTCCAGTTTCCTCTGGCCTCTGCTTCATGGAGGACAAGGACATTTCTGGCACCACACAGGGGACAGAAACACACCTGGTTTGGCACACAAATGAACAAGAGAATCACAGGTCTGCAGAGATCTCAGATTTCTGAAGACAGCTGGGACTTTTTTCCTGCTTGCCTTCCTGCCTGCATAGACTGTAAGGAGGAGAGGTGACTCCAGAAGGCCAAAAGTGTAAGTTTGAGCTAAAGAGCTTCCGTAAGTTTGGACACCCTGGGTAGACATGTTTCTCTTTCTGAGGGCTTCAGCATCAGCCTCAAAGAGAAGGAAAATGATTATTTCATCACTTGCAAAGATGGGATGAAAAAGTACATGGGGAAACCCTGCATCTTGTACTGGGGAAAGCCCTAAGAATTAAACTAAATAAAGCTAAAATTCCAGCCCCAAGTCCTAGGCTGCCTGGCAATTTACTCTGCCTGGCAAAGCAATGCTTTTCACCATTCACACTAATAGTGTAGTGTGAGCTTTGAGGATGCCCAGAAAATTGGGTTCAGGGGACAAATTTGAATGTGTGCTTTTTAAAAATGGCAAGTAAAAGCCATGGAGGAAATGAAGATTAGTCTGTATCTGCAGCATAACTACGTAGCTCTGTTTCTCTCTCTGTTAGGTCCTGGTCTTGTTTGCTGCAGCAGCAGCCTTCCTAATGGTTCCTTGATAAGACTTATTATGAGTTCATATTTTTGTCCTTCTCACATCTCCCTCATCTCTTCCTATCACAGTCCCCTCCCCAGTCATAAGGATTCGATCACCTATGATATACAGTCTTCGGAGTCTGTGGAGGGACAGGCTGTGTTAAAAAAATGATGCGTTCCTAATCGCTTTAGGGTTGGCTAGGCAGTAATTCTCAGAAAAGGTGGTAGAGCACGATGCTGCTGTGCACTGGTGTCTGGTTGCTGCTCTGCTGGAGATCCATGAGCAACAATAGCACTGCAAGTCCTCTTTCTTCTTTCCTGACAGCACCACAGTACCCGTATCTTAATCAGTCAGTGTCAGACAGTGTCACAGGCTCTGAACGCTCCTCTAAGCAAAGCACAGCACAAATACCTCCCTGCTGCTTGTAGCTCAGGTTACCATTACTAGACTGAGCGGCCTGGTGTAACACTTAAATGCTCCAGACAGGCTGAAATCTTCAGAAGCGTTCAGACCAAGACACCCCTCAGCCCCAGGCCAGGCGGTTTCTGTGCTCTCGTGACTCTGGCAGAGGCTGCCACCCCTGCTACCCTGCTAGGAACAGCACAGACAGGAGGCAGAGCTGCTGCCATAGAGATTTGACAAAAGGAAAAGATCGTTGTTGTGATGGTTGATGTAATCTTAGTTGCGTATGTTATAGAGAATAAAGAAACTAGGTTTAATTAGTGTGAAAATGTAGAGGAGTGACGATGGCTTTAAACTAGGTGTTCCATTTTGGCTGGGTCAGTCTTCCTCCAAACAGAAGATCTACACGTGCAGCGGAAGGTATTTGGGGTGTTACTTTTGTCTCAGATTTTCGTTGAGGATATTCCTTCTGTCCCCCTTCTGAACTAAAAGCATTTCACTCCCTCTGGTTAGGAGTGTGCCTCAGTGTAGAGGCGTGTCCTCCACAGCACGGTCCAGCACTCAGGCAGATGTACCTGTGTCTTCCTGCTAGATGATGGCAACTTTAAGATGTCTCCTGCAAAACATGTACACAAATGGATGCAGAAATCAGTGGCACTTTTTTTACAAGCATAAGGCCATTCACCCACTTGAGTTGTTGCAGGATTGAGACCTTGTTTAGAAATAAGATATTCAGTAAAAACACTATGTTCAATTTTCATTTTTGAAATCTTATGCAGATTGTAAATATTTTGGAAATGAGAAAGAACACAAAAATGCTCAAGTGCTGCATATTCAGAGGCCTCAGCTTTAGTAAAATGTTACGGTGTTATGAGGCTACCTTATAATTCATTTCAGCTGCCCCAGAAGTAAGACGACAGTGGTGTTTCAGGGGCTGATTGCAGAGGTCATAATCTTCTGCACACGATATATTGAACAATTCCATCATTCCTGACTTCAAAGTGAGTTTAGACTGACATAGCAGAATAGAAAAAAATGCTTAATAAACTAAGGGGTTTATTGCACACACACACAGTCTTATAGGTATGCATTCAGCAAAGAGTGGGCACGACTATAATAGGTTTACTAAAAAAAGCAATCTGTTTGTATTAATATCCCCTTTCACCACAGTGATTAAAAAAGACCTTTTCAGTTATTTTACTCTTTATCCTCATCAGCTTTACATTTGTTTGACTATAGTATTACCTTAGTAAAGAAACCTTGTTATGCAAAGTGATAAATATGAAATTTAAGAGAATGAATCTTTTATGGGTAGTAGTAGATACGGTGCTCTGAGCCAAGCAGGATTCAGGAGACACTGCCCTGGCAAGCACTGGCCTGCGTGCGTGTCCTCTGGCGAGGAAAGACACTTTCCATTGTGCTGCCCCTCTAGCCTTCTCAAGAGCAATGAAGGCAAGTGCTTCCAGGGGCCAACTCATCAGCCCAGATGCTGAATCAGCCCAAGAATTTTTAACTACAGGAGAAAAATGGATCACGCCAGAGGATTTTCTCCTTGAAGAAAACTTCACCCTGTTCTCATCAGAGATGGAAGTTTCTGAGGTATTCTGGACTTCTTTAACAGGTCTCAGCAGTTTAGTGCAATAGAAAATGGAAATCATGGTCATGCACTTTTCACCTTAGGCATAAGCATTAGTTAACCCTTGATGTGATAAGATTTGTAAGGAAAATCCCTCAGACTTTCATCCCCTTGAAAAGATCCATAGCAAAACCATTTGATAAATCATGCCCAGCCTTTAGCACCCTCTCCTTTGCAGTACCCCCTACGAGAAAGAGAAGCTTTAGCATCCCTAATTTCCAGATAAGCAGCTGAGCTCTAGGAGGCTTAGACCAAATCCTCCAGGACATCAGAGTGCCTCAAAACTTTTGAGACCCTAGGCCCAACTGACCCTCTAGAAGCCGGCAAAGCCTTAAATCCAAGGCCTTCATGCCTTACATGTTAATCAGAAACACAGCACCATCCTTCTGCAGAGAAGTTCCTTACCATAAATAATTCTTCATTACCAACACTTTGTTGCTAATTGCTTTTGCTTTGCAGTCTCACTGTTTCATTATTATGTTGCACAGCCACTGCTACCTTACTTTTCAGCCATACATTGTCGGTCATATTTTTGCTTTTTGTTGTTGCATTATTGTCAGGCTCTAAGCTGTTTATGAGTCCCTGAAATGTGAAATTTTGATCTTGTTCAGTTTTCAGCTAACCCTGCTGCTTAGATGCAGGAATATCACATTTACCATATAGAGAGATTTATTTAAAAACCAATTGTGGATTACACTGAGGAATCTTCAGTAAACCATGACAATAAATAATGAGAGGATGTTTGCCTGGAGGACTTCTCCCTAATGAGGTTTGGTCTTAGGCAGGCATTCTGTTTGGAAGTCAGATACCTTGTTTCTTGAGATTTTCATGTTTCTCCCTATCTAGCAGGGCTTTCTGTGAGATTTTGTTAGTAATTGACCATGGGGTCACTAATGATTACTCATAATGGGAAAAGGCATGACCATGAACGTACTTGGGGGAAAAATAATTTTATGTACAGCTCCAATGTCTAATATTTATTTATTTGTAAACCAAAAATCTTAACAAGATAGCTCAGGGTTTTTTTGGAAGTAGGCATAGCCAATGTGCTTAAAAAGAGGCTATGGACAGTTGTTAAGTAGAAAATATTATTATGGCCCACATTTCTTCAGAGAAGGGTTTCTGCTCTGAGGTGTTTGTATTGTTACAGTCTTGTGTAGGATCTGTTCTCAAATGAACTTTTCTAAATGAACTCTCTCACTTTTGTAACTGTGGCATTTGCATTAGTTCACCCTCCAAAACCTGCTTTCCTTTGTGTGTGCCAACCTTGCTGTCCGCTCCTTCAGTGACACACGGGATCTATGCTAATATGGAGTTGTGGCAGCTACATGGATGAATATTGGTGCCCCCAATAGTCCACCACTTCAAACCTTCATTGCCCTGTAAGGTACACAAAAACAATTTTCCAGCATTTTGGACACTCTATTATAAGCAAATATACGTAATAGCAATGGAGGTATTTGCATATATACCAGTGGAGGTATATATGATGCATGCACAGGAAGAAGAAAATCTGTAGGGAATGATGTACAGCTTATTCTGTTTGAGGGAGATGCGTGCAGTTCTACCGATGTTCGTTGAAACCCCTGGCATCCTGTATCACAAGCCTGTACATTATTTCACATCTGCTAAAAGTGGTATAATATTTCCTTGTAGGTTTCCTTAAAGACTGATACAAATAAGAGAGTGAAGCACTTTTTTACTTGAACAGTGAGACGCATGAGTGCAATTACCTAGAGACCCAGGGTCCCTAGCCAGTTCATTGGGCCTGGAGAGTTACTTACTGGATGCTTCTTGGATTCTGCAGAATAAATGGACATCCAGGTAATGGGACAGGAAAGTCACCTGACTTAAGGATTCCCCTGTGGACAAATCCCCACCGATATTAAAAGGTAGCCAGAATGTACATATGGCAGGCCACAGTTATCAAAAAGTAGTATGTTTGGCAAATAGTTTTGGCTGGATCTTTCAAGCTAAATTAACCTGCACGATAATTTTGAAAACTGTATCCAGGATGAAGTCTTCCTCCCTAGATGAGATATTTCATCTCTGCTCATTAGTAGCTCGTCCCATACCGGGCAGAACTCTCCTTACAGTAAAGCAAAAGGGAAGAATAATATTGTCAGTCTCCTAAATTAATAAAGCTCTCCCCTGATCTAAAGCAGCCCAACCATTTACTTACTGCAGTGAGCAGCACGTCCTCAAGTTACGGAGATTCACAATGGGAAAATCTGTCTCTTCGCCTCAGCTGCACATCTGATAGCCCTTAGGCAGAAGACAGGTTTGAAAGGCATCTAACCAGTAGCTGCACACAGTGCCTGGTTCTTCAGGTAGTGCAAGGGTCAGCAGCCAGGTAAAAAAAAAAAACGCATCGCTCCTTTCCTCCTTGCCTCCGGCAACATCTGCTTGTGTGACAAAGTGAAAGCTCAGTAGCTCTGCACTTCAGAAACTAGTTTGATGTCTGACTTACATTCAAAGTGCTCGGTAACTTTATGCTTTGCACTTATGTAACTGTTTTAATCTCTCACAGTGCAAGCAACTTGATAACATAATAATCAAACAAAAGATTGACAGAGGATGTAGCAAGCTTAACATATCCCTCTGATTCTTCTACCGTGGAGTGATAGATACTTCAAGAAGAAAAGAATTCCCGTAGTGGCTTCATTGTTTTCCAGGCATCTTTCTAAATGAACTTTTCCAATCATTACAAAGTGGAAATGCAATCTGTCTAAGGGCTAACTTGAAAACCTAGTCTAATATAAGGAGATATAATGCAGTAATAAATCCTATAGGCAAAACAGGACTTTTTGTGACTGGCTTTGTAAGGTGAAGAAATGGGAGAAAATGTTGCATTAGGAGAGTTAAGCCAGAGTGTTATTTTTGACTGCCTTATAATTTGGGACCTTACAAAACCAAGGTCTTTCCAAAAGCTAGAGCCCAAACTCTAAAACAAAAAACCCTTGAACTTCTTGAAACGTGAGCTCTCATCTATATTGCATTTTTGAAAATGAAAAGGCAGTGCTGAGAGCACTGGTGTTCAGGTTTCTCTGATACTCAAATCTCGGACTGGATTCAAATTTTACCTCTCGATGGCAGCTGCAGTGTTTTCTGCTTCCGTTCCTTCCAAGATTGTTGCAGGGTGCATAATCCCCCAGTTACACGATTAAAGAGGCTGTGGGTATTTTATGGCTACATAAGAAGAATGTCCCTTCCCAGTCACACTGCAGCTACATCAGGCCCTTTAATGAGGAACAAAATAATGCTTAAACATACCTCCCCCAGAGAAAGGTAGTGGGAATACAGTCTGATATCATCCCCTCTGAGATGGCTTATTGGGCATTTTTATATGCGAAAACAGAATAAAATCAAGCCCGTCTGAAAAGAAAACTCAAAACTTGCTACTGGAACAGGAAATGAGTGAGAAAAAATAAATCTTACTCAAAAAAAGCGAATTTAATTTCCAGCATGACAGAGAGGAAATAGTTAGATAGCTAAGTTACAGATTTACAGTGGGAGTTCTGCAAATAGACAGAAGCCTATACAAAGTATTGAAAATTAGAGACACTTGAAAGAAATATTATTTGCTTTCATCCTTCTTAGGAAAAGAAGCAATTGCAATCAATTATGCTGTAATTTTAATATTGCCTTTGAACTATTTGTAAGATTACTTTGCGTTTAATAATGCAGCTTACTCTAATATAAGATAAAAGCAGAGTTCGCCTCGTTTGGAAAATAAAACTTAAGAACTGCATTGTCCAAGATGGAGCAAATCTAATAGTCATATGTGTAACAAACCACAGTGATAGTTCAGGACAATGCAGTATCTTAGACCTTCTTTTTGTCTTTAATTGCGATCAAATTAACATGGAAAAATCAGTTTCTAATTTACTATTAATTGACTCCCTGTATCTACTAAAATTTTTGGCTGTCTGAAATCATAGCATTTCTACTGTCCTCAAAAAAAGAGGTTATAACACAATTCAGTGCCCTGCGATAAACCTAAAACAAGCCCACAACAACTGTACTTGGCAGTTGTACCTAACTACTTTTCAGCAAAGCAATAATCTCTGAGAAAGGCCCACTGTTTAAGTACTAAAATCATCTAGCTGAACATCAAGGCTCAGGTCCTTGAGTGGAATGTGTGTGGCGTGAAAGTGTTTGCCTTTTCAGAAGGTTTGATAAAAATAACATTGCATTTTCCTTAAAAAAACTAAATCTGGTTTTAATCCAAGAATTATAAACTACAAGAATTTAAGCGTCACTGAAAGAAAAAAAATCTCTTAATACTTGACAGAAGTGGAGACAATAGAAAATAGAAATAAGACTATAACTTTGTGACTACGCCATAACCACTCCCAAAAAACCTTTGCGGGAAATGTCTGGGATGCTTGAACAGGCTCAAAGTAGGTAATGAGACACGGAGGAATTAAAGGTGTTAGTGAGCCGTTGTGTTACCTACAAGCACGCAAGGGTCTGTCTACCTTCCTTCAGCGTCCTTTGATGCAGGAAAGAAGTTATGTCTCCCCGGTGTACCAGCTAGCCTGCCACCTGACTATGAACGTGCCTCAAAGATCTCTTTTAATCTTGTCCAAGCTGCTATTATTTCCTTCCTTTTTTATGCAATAAACGATGTACTGCTAGGAACAGTATGTGTCCTTGTCTGATGCTGCAGCAGTCATTATTCGGAAACAGCATATTTTTATATATATATACACATACACAAAATATATATATTATAATT
>NW_009217967.1:0-2549 GCF_000690835.1 Fulmarus glacialis | reverse complement strand
GTCCCTTCCAAGCCAAACTATTCTATGATGAGACTAAGACAGTATTTCCTCCAGCTGCTGTCATCTATGTTGTTTTCCATTTGACATTCAGAGTGCAAACCCAGTTAAGCAGGAACTCTTTGGGACCTTTTTTGTGTGCCAAGCTCAATGGTGGCATTTTAACATCAAAAGTGGATTGGTAACAGTTGTCTATAATTAAGTGGGCTACAAATCGCTTTAGTTAATTTCCCACAAGCTCAAAGCATGGCTATAGTGCTGGTACTAATGCTAAAGCGGAACTGGTCTTTATTTGATAATATCAACCAGGCCCTATTGCAACTAAGAGGCCTCAACGGGATGTTTGTACGTTTGATTTACAAGAGAAGAGTGAAGAAAAGGAGGAGGTAATAACGTGATGCGTCTGATGAACACTTTTGCAATGGTGGAGAAGAGGGAGACAATGTATGCAGCACTGACTCTTGGCCTGGTTCATACCAACTTTCAGAATTCTCCAAATGTTAACAGAAGATTATGCTATCCATTTCAAAAGGCAACAGTGAGAAAAGCTTCTTGTCTTGATGCAGTAGGGACTAGCGTCCACAGCTGGGTTGTAGATAAATGCCTCTATGTAGCCCTTTAGCAAGTTTTATCAAAGGAAGTAATGGGTGTTTGGTGTTTTTTGAAATGTTGCTTTCATCTCAACAGCATTTATGATGTCCAGCTTAAAACGAGAGAAAAAGAAAATGATTCTACTTTGTGCACTTCTGTTCTCTCTTTATACTTGCCCACCTCTAAATTTATTTATTGTTGTGTGTTGATTAATGTTCTTACAACATGTGAATAACATATAATGCCCATACCTGCTGCACTCTTTTAACACCTGTCCTGGTTTTGGCTGGGATAGAGTTAATTTTCTTCATATTAACTGTTTTGGATTTAGTATGAGAATAATATTGATAACACACTGATGTTTTGGTTGTTGCTAAGTAGTGTTTACACTAGTCAAGGATTTTTCAGCTTCCCATGCTCTGCCAGGTGCACAAGAAGCTGGGAGGGAGCATAGCCAGGACAGCTAACCCAACTGGCCAACAGGGTTTTCCATACCATAAGACGTCATACTCAATATATAAACTAGGGGGAGTTGGCCAGGGAGCAGCGAACGCTGCTTGGGAACTGGCTGGGCATCGGTCAGCGGGTGGTGAGCAATTGCATTGTGCATCACTCATTTTGTATATTCTGTCATCATTATTATTTCCCCTTCCTTTTCTGTTCTATTAAACTGTCTTTATTTCAATCCACAAATATTACTTTTTTTTTTTCTATTCTTTCCCCCATCCCACTGCAGGGGCAGGGGGGAGTGAGCAAGCGGCTGTGTGGTATTTGGCTGCCTGCCGGGTTAAACCACAACAGTCCTTTTTGGTGCCCAACGTGGGGCATGAAGGGTTGAGATAATGACAGATCTGGCCAAAGCGTGTCAAGGCAAATTTAAAGTCACTGGTCACAATCTTGATTTATTGGCTCTCAAAGTTGCAGGGCTGGCTCTCAACGTTTTGTTATGTAATACCTTACTTGCCGTATATGTTCCCTGTTGTGCTGTTTATCAACGCTTGGAGCTGGGTCAAGGTTATCATTTTGCTGCACAGTGTAGTACTGTTTTATGATATGATGAAATTATTGGTCATGAGTCTAATCTGGTATTTGTACTCAGCATTGCCGTCATCTCTGTACCTCTGGAGCCACCTCTCGGAAACTATCAATAATTACACTCTTTACCTTTTCTCATCGGAGAACCAATCTATGGGGGAGCAATTTAAGTGCTTGAAGCAGAGAGTCAGCTTGGGCAAAAGTTTTGGAAAACCTGATAAAGGATGAATCATATCATGCAGAGAAAGTGGAGACGGAAGACCTGATGTGGTGCTTTGAACATTATTCCTGAAATCAGAGACCTCACTCTGGTAGGTGGTTTAACACTGATTTAGGATAAGAAAGGTTTTGCCTTCGTTACGGCAAACGTGGACCACCATGGAGAGAGGTATCCAGTACCTGAGGGAATTAGGCGTGCTGGAGGTGATTTAGGATGACCTGAACAACGAGCAGTTATCCAAAGATCCAGATGAAGTCAAGTGCACCCGACCCATGTGGCGGAAGTTTGTACAGAGCGCACCATTGTCATATGCAAACTCATTGGCAATCATGACCTGGAAAGATGGAGAGGAACAAACGGTGGATGAATTGGCTGGCCAACTCTGGCAATACAAAGAAAGTCTCTCTTCCTCCCTACGGGCCTGCGCATTGCAGTGCTGGAGAAACTGCCGGACATGATAGCTGAGAAACTGTCCCGGGAGTTCCAGCGATTCAGAAAGGATATGTCCTACTCCCCACCTGTACGGACCAGTATCTCAGCCATTAGGAGTAAGTGTCCCTCTGCTCAAGAGAGAAAATACAGTGGATGCACACCACGGGCCACCCTGTGGTTTTATCTGCGTGACCACAGAGAGGACAAGTGGTCACGAGAAAGTGGGATGGAAAGTCTACTTCAACCTTAGAGGCACGGGTAGGTGAGTTGCAAG
>NW_009217966.1:95561-117396 GCF_000690835.1 Fulmarus glacialis | reverse complement strand
ATAAAATAAAATAAAATAAAATTAAAAATAATAATAATAAACTCAACAGAGAGAAGTTCCATGTTCACATCGATAACAGATCTTCCAAGCAGTCTCTGGCCCGGCACCGCGAGGCTGAGGCCCTCCCCAGAGGCAGTGTATTCAAGTAAAGGCAACAAGTTGAGGCACTAGGCTGAGTTCTGTTGGGTCAAACTTGCCGGCTTTGAGAGAAGTCCCAGTAAGTGCTGCCTGCGGCTCTTTATAGCTCCTTGAGGATGATCTGGAACTTGTCCTCTGCTTCCACCATGTCCAGGAGAAAGGCCATGTGGTTGCTGTAGTGCTGGATGATGTTGTTGTCCATGTTCACCAGGATCCTACGGGAGAGGGAGAACGGCTGGGTCAGATGCAGCACTTTGAAAGGTTTGCAGAGCAGCTGAGTCGGGAGGGCTGGACATTACTGCACACTCAGGATTCCCAGTCATGAACCGGGAATAACATCGCTGACAAAGCCTTGTGGCACGGGGGTGGCCCTCTCCAAAATGTCTCCACACAAAATTCCCATTAAAAATTGCCTTTACTGCCCTGTAATTGATCAGCGTCGCGTTACCGCAGCCGCGCTCCTTGCTGCCTGCCAGCCGGGCGGGTTGGCCACTGCCAGGCTGCTCCGGGAGCCGCAGCGCTGG
This sequence comes from Fulmarus glacialis, assembly GCF_000690835.1. Classification (NCBI taxonomy): domain Eukaryota; kingdom Metazoa; phylum Chordata; class Aves; order Procellariiformes; family Procellariidae; genus Fulmarus; species Fulmarus glacialis. The sequence goes on along the minus strand of NW_009217966.1, from coordinate 116,734 downwards.
GCAGGCACAAGAAGGCACTGCAATGTCTTTACCCAATTTGAGGGGCTCAGCCATGATTAATTAATTAAAGCCACGATACAACACAAAGGAACATCCTGCAGAGCTTTTCGCAATTCTACCCTTGACATGCCTAGGCCCAGCGTTTGCTACGCAGGCAAATTAGTCTGGATTACGGCAGGGTGTGAATTTAGAGCAGAATTGCTCACTCCTCGCTTCTTGCCTGGGTGCTTTTAGGGGTGCATTATTCTGAACAAGCTGAGACGGCTTTGGGAGTAGATGGAAGTGGTTTGGAATAGAATGGCTTTCTCCTTTCCAGAACAACCTCCCATGCAGACGTGCCCTGAGCGTTGCCTGGGAGCCCTTTCTGCGAGGAACACACACAGGCAGGCTGAGCGTACGCAGCCAGCTGGGCCAGCCGGTGGCAAATTCCTCCCTGTGCTCCAGGGCACACCTCCAACCCTGCTGCAGATCACACAGCTGCTCTGACCTGGAATCAGTTACATGGAGACACGGGGAGAAGGAAACCTTTCAACAGCTGATTTAAACCTGAGGCTGCGGTTCTGTGCCAGGAAAGAGCCCCTCATTATTGTAATGGAAGTAACGGGGCAGCTTTGCATCACCCCACTGTGTTCCCATAAATCAGATGTGAAATTTGTAACTGTTTGGAGGAAACAAAGAGAACAAATTATCTTTCTTTGCAGAAAGCACATCCCCTCCAGGTTCTTGCTGGGGTCATTAATGGGGCAATAGCATTAATTGTGCAACGCTCCACAAGCCAAGATTAAAAACAAGAAAAAGAAAAGGCTGAGCATCTAACAAATCTAACAGTTTAACAAGCACAAACACGGGGCCCGGCATCCCTCCGGGGAATGCCTTGGAGGTCAGTGCAGCCACACTGGGTTGCAGCGACTGGATCCTGCCCGTTTGATCACAGCGCGTACGGGCAGGCTCATCACAGCCCTGGCCCGACATGCCCAAATTTCAGAGGTGAAGGTGGGAGCTCTGTCCTCGTGTCCAGCCTGTTCTGGTGTCAGCTCTGTCCCAGGGCTCCACACTGCGCTGCCTTTCAGCAGTGCACAAAACACTTTACCAACAGGCTATTAATTCTGTCACTGCACAGTCGGGGAAGGGCATCCCACCCAGCGCAGGGGGAGGCTGAGACACGGGGTCTGACACTGTCCAGGGGTCTTCCCAGTGAATCATAACCTTCACGGCTGCATCCCACCTCCTGGCATCAGACAGGAGCGGTGCTGGGGCTGCCTGGGGGCAAGGGGCCCAGGTCCCCAAGCCCTGGATCCCTGGGAGCCTGGCCTCCGACAGGTGCCCCCGGAGAGACAGCGTGGATACCCAAGGGTGGGTTGTCACAAAAAGCCTTGCAACAGAGCTGCTCCAATTATCTCTGGCTATCTTAGTGCAGGAAGCCAGAGAAGTCACCTGTGCCTCTTGCTACCGTGCTTTCATCTGATTTCTCAACCACAAAAGATTCAAGGGAGTGTTGATTAGGAATCTGAGCCCTGTATTGTTTTTCTAGACCAAACCTCACCAAGATACGAAGTTACTTATTACTGCTCTTGAGTCACCCTGAGACTAAGTTCATCTGAATGAGCTCATCACACTAAGAAGGCCCATGGTTGATAGTAGGTCCTCACCTGCTGTAAATCCAGGTAGTACCACTGAGCTTCACTAGTTTACACCAGATGAAGATCTGACCCTCAAGCTGTAATTACCAAGAGAGGATTGTTTAGGGTGGAGCAATAGGATAAAATTATTCAAAGGAAAATTAAATCTGGGGGAGCAGGAAACAGTGTCTGACCCTGCCATCTAGTAGACTGGAGAAAATCTTGTATGTCCCCCACACTTCAGTAATAACCTATGGCATCAGTCATTTCCAGCTTTCATTAAACTAGGTGTCAAGTTTTTTTTTTTAATCTAATTCCAGGTGTTGCCTTTTCTTTTCATTAGATACCTCTTTGCTCCTCCATTTTGGGGAAAAGATGGAAAGGACATTTGCCTGTTTTCCCTCCCAATCATTATTAAACAACATTCACTACTTATCAGATCAAGTAATGAACAAAACCAAAGCAAAACAAAGTAGAGGTGGCCTCTCCCCTGAAGCAGTGCCATTTCCTGGTCCACCTGCAAACTCATCAGTGCTTGGATCTCTCTTGCCATGCAGATGCTCACTGTCAGCCGCTTCAGAAAACTCCAGCCCAAGCTGGAGTTGCCTGAGAGGAGTTATTGTCTGATGACAGTCTGATGACCTGTGATGGCCACATCACAAGCCACCACCACAGCTGACACACCTGAGTTTTGGCTCAGTCCTGAAGCTGTAATAATAAACTGACCACCCCTGTCCTTCACAGTTGTTCTTCTTCGAGATCAGACTTGAGGCACTCTCTGACTGAAGGTGTATGGGACAACCCTTCTCTTGAGGCCGCCAGTGTTGCTCTTTTTCTTTGGGGAGAAAATTTCCATTTCTGGCGCTAGTGGATGAGCAGCGCCTGACAGCACTGAGGGCCCCGAGTCCAGGAACAGGTGGAAGAGCCTCCTGACAAATTCGGATACCTCACTATGGCCCATCCATCAACTTAAAGTTAGAACCATATCTAAAAGCCCTCCTAAATGGGGAAAGGATGCTCAGTTGTGGATTTAGAGGTGAGGGGGTTGTAACAGCTTCCCAGTTCAGTGACACCACATCACAGCATGGAGGAGAAACCACTGCCTCTCCCCCTCCCACCTTGCAGCTGCCTCCAAGCCTCACTTTAGCTCTGCTCCCCTTGAAGCAAACAGGCTAAGTCCCATGGGGATCAAGTTATGGTGACACCAAATGAGTTGGAAGATCCCATCCAAGGAGCGTTAGACTTTCTCACCATTGTCACCAGAAAGCAAATGCAGAAGCAGAACTTTGGACTAACCCTCAGCTCCCAAGGACTCTGTTCCCTTGTTTTGTTATGCGGGGGACCTCTTCGGGGGGCCGTGCTAGTGAGAACAGCAGGGCTGCATAACGCAGGACCTGTCATCAGCCTCGCTCTTCTGCCTGTCTCTCCCCATGCTCAAACTCTGGACCGGGGCCAGCAACAACAATGAGTTCATCTCCCAGGCAGCCACTGCTGCTTGCAAAGACTGATTATATCTCGCTCGCTCTGCAAGAAGGGCTCTAGATTTAGCTTTATGAAAATAAGCTTGGGAGTTTATGAGTCGTTCCTTTTCCATCAGCTGAAGGGAGAACTCGCTGCCAGAGATGGGGACAACCTAGAGGGAGTTCTTAGTCCAGAAAACATTTCTGAAAGTAGCGCTTGGCTCCACATTAAGACCACTGCCCTCCACGGAAGACTCGGCGGCTGGTCCTCAGCTCATGCAAACTAGCTCCATTCCCTCTCAGCCATGGGAGAGATCGGTCACTAATAAACACCACGTTGAAATCACTTAAGAAGCCATTTCACACTTCCTGCAAACCTCACCTGTCACCCCCTGTAGAGCTATGTCTGTCTCCCAGCTGCGCCTGACAAGTGTCTGCATTTCTGTACTGGGGCTGCACAAGAGCCACCAGTGCCCAGAAGGATCTGATCCATCACCTCCCAAACCGAGTGTGAAGTTTCCTATTGACGTCCCTGGTCTGGGGATGGGATTGCAAAGCTGGGAACAGACACTCCCCTCTCAGATCTCCCCTCTTCTCTACAGGGGTGCCTGTGCTCTTATTTAGCCAGTACAGTCTCTTTTTGAGCCAGTGACATTTAGGCACTTGGTTTGGAGAAGCAAACATTGATACCTCTCTGATGGCAGTAAGATAAGTTCTCCATAACCTCAGGCTTTTAGACTGAGACACAAAGGATCACCCATTAAACTACCCAAACAATTCCTCCTTCATCCAACTTCCTTTTCTTGGGAGACTTTACACTCCAAACATATAATACAAACAAGCATTATCCCAAATCTTTAAAGCCCAGAAAGATCCGAGTTTTATATGCTCCAAATAGCACAGACTGACATGGCTTTACTTTTTATTATCTTGTTAAAACGCTATTTCAGCCTATGGCAGGGTACCAAAGAGACTGGGGTTTTAGAGGCACAGCATAAAAGCAGATGAGAGATTAGCTTACCCTCTTTTGCATTTTTTGTAGACTTTATAAATGCTTTCTTCAGGAAGCCCATATTTTTCTGAAATCTGTGAGAGAAAACATGTCAATTCTTTGTACTTGTAAAATGAAATTCCTACGATAAAAATCAAAGATTACACTGAGCCAGGGGTAGTCAGCAGCAAAGGATTCCCCCTCCCTTTTACTCCAGAAAAAAGGGCCAAAGCAATGATCTGAACAGGACAATTTGAACATGTCTGTGACTTGCAGTGGGCAGATGGGCAGGCTGCAGCTTGGCCTTGGTTCTCTTTCTGACGGCTACTGCCAGGCCAGGAACCTTGGGGAATAATCTTCATTTTCTTTCTCTCATTCCCTGGCCTATTTGGGGCTTGATGCTTCAACCTGCTGGGCACAGAGAGTGCTGAGCTCTTCCTTTGCTGATGCAAAGGTGAGAGAAACCACAGAAAGTGTTTGACTGTGTCTGCTGTGGATGCATCTGACTGCAGCTTATGCTTAGGTTTTAGCTGATCTGCAAAGCTTTCCAGCAGACCTCTCCTAGCAAGTATAGTTACGGTCTTAGGATGACAGGCATTTTGTAGCTTTTTCACAAGCATTTTCTGTAGAGGTTTTTGACTCTTTTTGGTGAGGGATGGGGGAGGGAGAAGATGGCAAAGAATCCTCTGTGCTGACAATTTTCAAACTCTCTATTTTTAAAAGTTTGTAAAACCAACAGAGCTTAAAGTGCAGCTATAAAGCCACCCCAAATCTGGAAGGTTTATTGTTTCCTTCCCAGCAATCTCCAAAGAGAGGAGGGTTATCAGAGACGCTGCTGATAATCATCACAGAAATATGTCTGTGTGCTCCTCAAACACAACACAGGGAATTCCAGCATGAGGCCAAAATTATCTTCACATTGCACATCTACAGCCTTGAGAATGGAAAGGGTGTTTTACAATGGAAAATATGAATGTGTTGTCACAAGAGAAGACTTATATTATGATCTGAACAAAATATCTTGCCACGAGGTGTGTTCTTCCCCGCTGCAGCACTAACAACACACAGCCCATGCCAGGATCTGTGGGTAGAATTCACCTGCTACTCACAATTTCCATTTCCATTCTCAAGAGAAAGCAGACATGAGAGATAAGCAGTCTTATATCCAGCTTCCTATATACCAAGTACCATTGTCCTTTTATCTGCAGTTTGTTCACGTGCCACAGTTTTTTGATAACACTTACAGCTGTTCTGAGGCCCTGGAGATCTGGTGTCTTCAACATGAGAGCATCAAACACTTCCTCTGATTCCCTCCGCACGTACAACAAGACTGAAAGAGATAAAGCACAGCACTGAATCAGGGCTCTTTATAGCATGTTCTCCGAGTGATGTCGCCTCATGCAATTCAAGATCCAAGGTTACTTGAATCAAATGAGACACTACATTCAAGAAGATTTCCCATCCCAGGGGTTACCTCTCTGAGGATCTTCTTCCTTGGTTTGTTTTGGAGGTATCGGGTCAAACTCATCTGTGAATGAGGCACCACTCCGTTTCAAGGGCAGCCTAAGCAGAAGGAATACAATACTCTCAAGAGGACAGAACAATAGCAGCAAACAAAACAATTCCAGCAATTAACTTTTGATTGAACAACCAATTACTCCAACAAACATCCAGCAATTAAATATCAGTTTTGTAATTATGGCAGCAGTGTCTACCAGAGTTGCAGCTTCCTGCCTAACGCATACAGGGACATCAGTGAGTGCAGGCAGTGGTTTTGGTATCACATCATAAACAAAAGCCTTTTGCACCTTCATTTCATTGTTTCTCTATAGATATCACTAGACAGTGGATTAAGCCTAGGGTAAATACTGCTTCTCCCTAATCTAGACACATTACAAGTGTGATTTCTACTTCATTCCAGTTTATTTTACAGCAGTATCTGTCTCTGGTTACTTGAACCCTTCAGTAATAGTTCTGTGATCTTTTCTTTCCCTCTTTCAAACATTGTCTCAATAAGAACAGCAGGACAGTCATGGACCACACTCATGCTGGAGTGGCTCACTGATCGGGAAAGAAATGTATCTGTGTTTCTGCATCCCTTGAGTCTATTCTAGGCCAAAGTTTAACGCATATTTTGACACTCAAGGGCATCAGGGAGACACTGTGCTGTGTTATTTTGTGCCTGTAGATACATACTGCCTACAGATATCAAACAACCATGACATACCCAAAGAAACAGAGCAGCCGATGGATGGGAAATACAAACTGCTGCATCCTTACCTGTTTGCAGAGTTGGGAACAGCAGGAGGGAGCACCTTGAAATGGAAAGGAAACATCGATCTTTTAGTTTGCACAGTGTCATTGTGTGTCAATGAAGCTGGGGGGGAAGGCAACAGGGGCACATTTTAAACATGATTTCCCTCCTCCCAGTCCATCATTTTTCCTACACAATTAAACCCAAACATCTGTATGTGTTTCTTAGATTAAATGAAACCTGATATAAAGAACCTACATAGATTCTCCTCCTCTGCCTAGAAGAGACCTGAACACATACGTAGCTAGGCCCAAAAGCAGGTCAAATCTCACAACCTCCTTGGGATCAAGGACCAAGTTTCTCAGTGAGTTCTTTGGTTGTAAACCAGATTCTTCTAGTCCCTGGTTTTGATGCTGACGCATCAGTACAGCAGCCACTGCAATAGGATACTGCAGTATTGTCACAGATGGCTTTTTCCCCCTTTTTGACAAACTGAGACGGTTGTTTCATGAGGGAATACTGATGAGCTCTGAAGGACGCCGGCTCTAAGTTTCCTCAGGCTCAAGGGGATAGAGAAGGGCAGAGGACAAGTGAGAGATGTCCCACACGTGCAGAGACTGATATGGTCGCATTTTTCTATAGTTTACTTTCTGCTGATATTTTTGCTACAGCTCCAGTCCTCTGTGGAAGCTGCAGATGATACCTGTAAACCACAGGAATATCTGGCTGGAAGGAACCTGGAAAGGTTATCTTGCCCATCACTGTTGCATGACTATCTAGGCCACTCCTGACAGCTACGTCTTCAAGTTCACCACATTTCCACAGAAGAATTGTGGTTTGGTTTTGTTTTTTTACATAACACAAGTCATGTCTGGGGGACTGATCAGTTTGGAAATAATGGGGGTGACAGATAAGGGCAACAGGTTGGTTGTTTTTTGAAAGGACTTACCGTGCCACACCTCTGCAGGTTTGAAAAATGGACGTTGGGGATAAACAGGACTGGCTGGGTTTCGAGGTCAGTCTCTGGCCTCAGGAACGTGATTTCATTCCCTCTGAAGCCAGAGAGCAAACAGCCTTTCAGACCTACAGATGGAAAGTCCAGTTCATCTCAGTTCAGATGGCAGTTTAAGAGGCAACTACATGCAGAGAGGGAAAGCGCCTGCCCAAGGTCTCCCAACAGAAGTATTAGAAAAAAGACAGGACCCTGCAGAACCAGGTCTTCAGGCCTCGCTCAGTGCTGTCTCCCCCTAGGGAAGGCTCCCTGCCAAGACCCCAAGAAAATTCAGAAAGGTTGGTTAGTATTAATAAAGGGCTTTGAAAGTCTTGGTAGGAGACGAGGCGAGGACCTGACTGACAAGCTATTTCTGAATGGTGCTGATTTCATCAGGCTTGGAAATACCCAGGGCCAGATCTTGTGGAAGTTAACGGACAAGCCTACACGGATTTCAACACCCTTCGGATCAGGTAACAAACACTAGCACTGACCATTGTTATTGGAGTCCAGGCATTTTCCTTTCCTTCTGAACTGTTTCCTTTCATCATCCCGCATTTTCCTCTCTGCTCCCTGTGGGGAAGATAAGGCAAATATTAGGACATTGACAGTTCTAACATTGGCAAGAGAGGGTTTACTAGCCATCTCTGGGAGGCAAGCACAATAAGGTAAAGGCAGCCTTTATTCAAAAATGCTCATCTCAGAGACCTTCTATGGGTCATCCAGAACTTTCTGATACTTATAAATTAAAAAACAAAACCAAAATTTGCTTTTAAAAATGAAAAATGCGGACAAAAATAGCTGTGAGAAATTTTTCCATGGGAAGATATCTGAGGCTGGGGAAGAACCTCTAAGGAGATTCTCATCTCTTCTGCTGTTTAAAAACTTGTCAAAAATAGAGTTTATTATGAGGCACAATCCCCATGTGGGGAAAACTTTCTAATGACTGTGTTCTACAAAGGCCTCTGCAGTGCAGACACGTCCCCGCCGTCCTGTCTCACTCAGCTGAGGGGGCTAACCATCTCTATTCCTCAGCCCTGACTTCTAGGCTGTTCTAGACTCTCACAGCCTTTCTGTTTTTCCTCCTGGAGTCACTGGCCACCAGTTTAAAATTCCTCTTGGACAACCTGGTGGAAAAGCAATGTTCTACCTTATCGCAGAATATCTTGATCTGGCAGACAGCGCGGTGCACCAGCTGGCTGGTTCCATTGCCATAGTCGTAAGTGTCTATCTGGAGGTTGAGCGGGACACCTTTCACTCCTTTCTGGGAGGAGAAGTCAGTGCTCAGGCAATTCACCCCAATAAAAACCTGCAAATAGGAACAGAGATTGATACAGCTTGTTGGTGCCGAAAACATTATTCTCAAACAGCAATGAGAACAGCGGGTAGGAACAAAAGCAGCTCCTGAGACATCCTTCCAACCCTCCCAGCATCAGCCAAGCATGCGAGCTGTTGCTGGTTTCCCACCTGAGTGCAACCACCAGTCCTTCCTAGCCACAGTCTACCCCCACACCTATTGCAGCTCTCCATCTCTGTATTAACACTCAGGCTATCCACTCCCATCAGCTCAGGCAAGCATCCAACGAGATGCAAAGTCTGCCTGGGGATGTTCTTGCCGCTATTTCTGATCTTTCATTTGAACAAGGGACCCTCAGACAGCAATGCCCTGGAAGAAGGGAGGAGGGCTAGTCTACAGCTTTAGGATTTACAAGTCATTGCTGCTAGTTAAATAAATATTCATCACACACTGGTCTCCTTGTCCTACTACTCCTCCTTTAGGATGGAGTTACCTCCAGTGGGAACTTTTGAAGAAAAGCTGAGCACAGACATAATCCACACTGTATCTCCAAATTACCAACTCATTTGTGTGACCTTGAAATTTCCCCTGGACTCTGGGGACAGATTTGCAGCTGGTGAACTCCCACAGCTCCCTCAGCAGGGCTTTGGCTGAGGATTTCAGCCCTGAAACCTAACGTCAGATCTAGTCAGTACCTATATATAGAAAAGAAAACCACTTAACTGTGGTGTGAAGTTTAATTGCAAAAAGAGAAGTAACAGGTGCTACAGACGACCCAAATACCTGACCCCTCCTGTCGCGGCTCCCAGCCCTCGCAGCTCTCTGAAGTCTCACCTTTACCTGCCCCAGGCCAGTGCATGTACAGAGTTTCTGCTAAGAGTTAAATCCAGTTTTGCTGAGGTGCCCCTGAGGGCTTGCCACATACCTGACATATTTCCATTTCTGACAACTTTGCCTTGAAGACATTTGTTAACCTCTTGGGTTGTAAAAGACCAAGGTCGCCTTTGGGCTAAAAGAATCCCAAAGCAAAACAGAGTTTTCCCAAGCTACCAGCTTCAGAGAGATGGGGTATTTATGCTTTTCTTTTTTTCTTAGTTACTTCATCTTGTTTTATATGCTCCTTTCAATCCACACTAGATACAAAGTGTTAACAAGAGACTCTGAAGAGATACAGAAGAGACAGCAGAGCTGGAAAGATGTTGATATAAGCTTTACAGATTTTAAGGTCAAAAGGGATCTTGTGACCTGCCTGGCTCCCTTCCACATCACACAAGCCACAGAAGGGTGGTCAGTCATTTCTGCATCAAAATGCTGCCTTGAAAGGAGGGTCTTTGTTCCCTAAGCTGTGGTTTATTTAAATAGGCTTCACCTACATGTGAGTAGAGCCCTGATCTAGGCTGCCTGCTGCAAAAGGCTTTCTTCAGAGTTATCCATCAGCACTAAAAAAACATCTCTGAGCCAGTCTCAGGTGTACCCAGAGTATTTATTAGCTAATGGCAATGCTTAAACACACAGAGAAGCATGGTGTCCTTCCTCCCTGTCCTGGCAGATAAACACTACCTGGGGCCACTGGAATGGAATTGTTTGGATTTGAAACTCTCTCTGTCTTTCAGCTGAGAAGTGGGGGGAGCATGCCTGGGCCATCAGAAAGGAGGCTACAATTTTGCTGTGGACCAAGGCTTCCCTTCCCTTCCACAAGGAGTTTGTACCTTTGCTTCTTCGTGGATGTTCCACACGAAGGACAGTGCATTGTAGGCTAACTCCTCGATGTTCTGCACTGTGTTGAAGTTTTCTTTACAGTCAGCTGAAATGCAATGGAGAAGCAGTTTATACTCTGGCTGCAAAACTGGTTACATTCCCTAGGCTTTCCACTCCCCAAAAGCCTGCCTCTCACTGACCCCAAGGCAAAAAGAAGCCCTGTAATATAATAGAGGCCATCCTTGATACCACTGAATAAACCTTAGTGTGCATACGTAAGGGATAGGCCAGAAATGACTCAAGGATATTGGCTGGTGACTGCTATTTGAGTAGTGATGTTATGCAAAGTCAATGTAGATTGCTTCTAAATTCAAACAAGCGTGTGTCTCGCTCTGAGCCGCAAGGTGCTCGGTGAGGTGCTCAGCTGAACGGACAAAACCTTTGTCTGGCCCAGCATAACACACTGTAAAGCCTGTGTCGTGGCAGTGGAGAAGGACAAGCAGTACCAAAGCCTTTTCTAGCCCAGATTCCTAGACTCCAAGAGGCCACAGGTCACATCTGTAAAAGCCAAAATAGTTTAGCAGTTTCTGTGTCTCTGACTGAGGCTCTTCTTTGATGTATCTTGGGTTCCTAATGCATGTCCCTACGCTTAGCAAACATCATCTTAAACCCGCAAGAGCTCCTCAACCAGAAAGGATCTGAAGCCAGCAGATCAGCCTGCTCCTCCCTCCTTTCCTCCAGGCCAGATTCTGGAGCTTCAACTGTATTATTGTGTATTGGAAACACAGTAAAATGGTGCTAGAAATTATCAACCGCACCCAGCCATTGCAATCAGACAGCCCCGCTCATACCGACGTCAATGACTCTCTGCTTGGCCGTGGGCTGGCGGGAATGCCAGTGCTTCCAGAACTTGAGCTGCTCCGTCGGGATCTTTTCATTGTCAAAAACAATCATCACAACACTCTGTAACACAGCGAGGGTATCCCACATTAGTATACACAGCAGGCTACTGCTTGCTGCTCTCATTGCCCTTTCCATCCAGTGCATTCGTGCACTGGCCAAGGGCAGCTTAGCGTCATTGTTAATGTTGCATTGCTGGGGAAACTGAGGCAGGCAAGGGAAGGGACTTGAACATAGTCATGCAGGCAGGCAGCGACAGAGCCAGGAGCAAAACCAAGATGCCCTGTATGCCCCCTAATTGCACTGCCCATGAGTTCCTTCTGACTCCAAGGCATACAAGGATCCCGCTCTGGAAGAATGTTAGCAGTGCTGCAGCAAGTATTAGGCTGGGACAGCCTGAAAGGTCTTTTTCTAGACATTCTCAGTTTCAGGAATCCTGTAAGTCTTGAGATATCCAAAGTCTAGCCCCTAAATACCGTTCAGGATTGGGAGACCAAGTTTCTTTGCTGGGAATTCAAGCTCAGCTTAGTCTCGGGGGTGGCTCTGAGGTCTGGCCACACATCCCAGGAGCAAGTCGGGAACCTCTCTCTAGTTCAGAAGTCTTCCCACCAGGGCCCCCAGCCAGCCATCGGCTAGGGAGGCCTTTTGTGCACCCTTGACCTTACTGTGAAAGGTTTCAACTGTCAAGTAACATGAAGGCTGTTGCTGTGCATCAGAGGATTAGCTTGCTATAAGTGAATCCATCCCATTCATCGCTTTAAGCCAACGTGAGCCACAAAGCCATTACTCTTCATGTTCAACTCTGTTCCCAGGCCAGTACAATTGCTGGATGTCTGATTACAGCATGTGTCAGCAAAATTGTCAGCTTGTCTCTTACCTTCACTTTATTTGAGGACAAGTGTAAACATTTGCTGTCTCCAGCTGTCCGCAGCGTGATGGGGTAGAACTGTCCTTTGTTGAGGTAGGCCATGGGAGAGTCCCCAGATTTGATGTGAATGGCTTTGGGTGACCCCAGAGTGTATTCAAAGTCACTTGTATGGAACAAAGAGAGAATGACGAATAAGCACATGCTGCTGTTTCACTCCAAAAGCAAAACAAGAGACATGCAAGTCTCCATCCTTACAGGTTACAGGCACTGTACACACAGGAGTCTCTGCCCTATTCCCCATCTCACACGCCCCTACAGTTGTGATCGAGCACCTCCCAGCACAGCACATACTGATCCTCCCCAACACCCTGGGGAGCAGCAGTTCTCAGATATCCCTTTGGTTTTGGCTAAAAAAACCCCTGTACATTATTGTAACCAGTATTTTTCTGTGGATGGCTACAGAACCATTGCACAATCAAAAGTCTAAACCAAAACAAACAAAAATAGGTACCTGTGATGAGACTTTTAAAACATCCTAAACTCAGATTCCTATCTCCAAATTCACACCCATAAATGGGTGACCCAGGAAAACTGTGTCCTAATGGGTCTTGTAGAAACGGGAGGACCTGCAGGACACTGACATCTGCTTGTTTATCCAGGTGCTTAAAAATGGACTTAGAAGCCCAGCTTGTTGAACTCTCAGTCTGGTGGGCAGCAACTTTAGTCTTTACAGAAAAGATTTGTAGTGTTACACAGAGGAAGATGTCACTGTTGACAAGCAAATTTAAAAGAAGAGCCTGGTTTTCAAGAAGCCCTGCTCTTGGGCTTTCACCAGCACCTATAAGCATTCAAATCATGAGGCCATAGCTCAAGCTATTTTCTTCTGTGAGGAATCTGTGCAAGCCACCACCTGTACACAAGCCTTCACACAGACCCTTCAAGTGCCCTGGAGTTGAAGATCATCGTATTCCTATTTAGTCACCAACCCATCTCTTTTTCCTGCTCCACCTCCCCTGTGATGCCATCTCTGAAGATAGGCTTGGCAACTCCTCTTATCTAGAGCCAGGAGAGCCAGAGAACTTTAGTGCACAAATAAACAGCAAGCAGAAAGCCTCTCGCTCACAAACGCGAGCTGCTGTCTCTGTGAAAATCCCCACGTCTGACAGCTGAGTCACGGAGTCAAGTGACTCAGGAGCCAAATAAAAATTGGGAGGTGGAATAATGTTACCTACTCAGAGGTTTGATGCGGTATCTAGAGCAGGAAAGCTCTGCCTGAGAGAGGGGTGGAAAGGAGGAAGAAATCTCTCTCATGTTTTAGGAATGAGAGGCAGTGGCACCTTCTAAAATCAAGGTTGACTAACAGTGCTAAACCCAAACCGCGAACCTAAACTTCAGATTAGGAGGAGGCTGCTTATCACCCTTATCAACCATCATCCTCATTTTCTCTGTCATTTACCCCATTCCAAGTAGCTTGTGGAAAGATGGTGCAGCCACCTGGATCTATCTGTAGCACAGGAACCAAGCAGTGCTCCCTGGGAAGGGGCTATAATGCACAGCAAACCCTCACATGGAAGACCTCAGTGCCACATCTCTCCTCATTCTGATGAGATGTGACCAGAGCAATGGAAGCTGTCGGCACTGGATTTACACCAGTTTGGCCAACAGAATACAGTCTGAACCACACACCTCTCAAGCTAAAAACATGAACTGGCACAACTCCATCTAGTAACTTGAATTTAAGATTGTGTTTGACTCCTTTTGAGCAAAACATTTCAAACCCTAATCCCTGCTTCCTACTACAAACACTAAAATTCATCACTGCTTTGTGTCTAAAAAGTCATGGAATAGCAACTTGCTCCTAAGACACGAGGGGGATCCAACTTGTCTCTGCAAAAGCATGAGATCTATACGTTTGCAATGGTCATTGTCAAGACTGGCATTGGGGCAAGGAAAGAGATGCAGTCTTTCCCCAGGAAAGGGACACAGCCAAGTGCACTGGAAACCCAGAGGCCATGGATTGGCAGTTACCTCTTAACACCGTCTGTAGCATAACTCTCAGGGCAAGGTGGCTCTGGCTGGGGTTTAAGGATATCACTGAAGAGTAGCGACTGTAGACAAGTGGAAACAAAACAGTCAAAAGTAGAATCTTTCATTGCTCTGTCCATCCACCTTCTCCCACACATTGCAACAGAGGCCACAGATAAAACATGAACCCTCATTTCAAAGCCTTATCCTACTTCCAAAACCAATGTACAACCCCCAACAATTCAATGGGAATGGCATCAAGCTTCTAATGCAAAAGCAAAGCTCCCACTGACTCCAGCATGAGCAAACCCCAAACTAGAGACAGCCTCATGCAGTACCCCCTGGGCTGCACTGCCAGCATGCAACCCACTAACGGCTCTGACCTCCTGAGGATCCTCTTTGAAAGTGCTGTCTGGCTGCCACCTCTGCTGTGGTGGGGCTACAGGGATGGTCTCGAAGAGGGAGTTCAATGAGCTGTTGTCGTATACATCCCCTGGAGGGACCATGTAGTTGTCTGGGGTGGCATCCAGCTTGCTAGTGCCTGGTGGAAGCATGGCTGGCTTGTGAGGAGCAGGGACGCCTTCAAGACTTAAGCCGTTCTTCTTCTGTGGCTCACAATATTCTTGGGTCATGGAAACATTTTCAGACAAGAGCTTCATGAGATGGGCTGAGCCATCAAAGGATGCGATCTCTGGGTCATACTCCATTCCGTGGCAGTGCCTGGTGGAGAAAGGGTCCTGTCTCAAACCAGGGCAAACGATGGACAACCCCAGCAAGTTGTCACAGCAAGAAGCAAGTGCCTTGATGTGCTGCTGGGAAGCAAACTGCACAGTCTAGCTGCCAGGTGACCTTGAGTCAGCTGTGTACATCTCCTGCTTAATACGGGAGATCTGACAGGCCCGTGGGTGATCTTCACCCACCCACACACCTCTCAGTGCAATGAGCAAGAGCCAGAAGTGCTCAGCAGATAAGGGACAATCACATGGAATTAGAGAATACGGTTTAGACATGGTTTGGGGCTGCAGATCCAGGGTCTACATCCATTATTTCTTTATTTAGGCTATTAAACACTCAGAGCAGCAGGGACGATAAGAAAGATAACTACTATGTGGTCTTTCCATCTTGGTCTTTTTAAGGCTCATTGACACTGAAAGTTGATTTTTTTTAAATGTCGTGGGGTTTTTTGTTTTTTGTTTTTTTTTTTTTTTTAAGGAAAGCTGATTCTTGTACAAATTCACAAACTCCAGGAGCTTAGGAAGCAAAACTCCCAGAGAACATGAAATCAGTGAAAAATTGACATGGCTGCAGTATTGGATGTGAGGTGTATGGCCCAGACTTCAGAGCAGAAAAGACTAAGTATAGGAGCTATCAAGTGATAAAGACACGTACAAAAATGCACTCCTCTAGCACACGGAAACCATCCCTTTTTGCAGCATCCCAAGAACTGGTCCCTTCTGCAGCAATGACTCTGTGACCCTGCTGACTCTGCAGCCCTAGCTGAGCTGGAAAAAGGTGGCTTATTGCCCCTGTTACCGTGCTCAGAAAACAAACCAACCCCCACATTAGCAACCCGCACACCTCTTGGCATCATGAGCTACCCCCAAGGGAAGTAAAGCTGAACGAGTAGCTCCCACCCACTCTGCTTCGAGAGCTTCTCATTCAGGTATGTGCTGAAATTTCCGTAGTTAATAAAAAACATACCACTGACCAGAATGCAGTGGCCTTTTAGAGAGGAGAAAACAGCTTAGCTCAGCTTACTTATGAAGAAGGAATGAAGTATCATTCAAGAGGCTTATTCTGTCAAGTAGTTAAAAACAGACAACCAGAAAAGGTTGCCAAAGTACACAGCATCCAGGAAGGGGAACATAGTGGCAAATGAGCCATTAATTTAATAGTTAATTATCTGAAAACCTCAAAGGACAAATGGGAGTCACTGGAAGAGAATCCTGGGAGACTGGAAGCAAGTGGAACAGAAATCCTTATCAGCCTAGTGAATGGAAGAAGACTTGGTCATTCCTTCTTGCTGCCAGTGCTTAATCCCTTTCCCCTTTCCAATTGTCACAAAGTAGGAAATAAAGACAAGTTCTTCAGTTGCTGCAAATCAGTGCAACTCCTCTGAACACAGCTAGACAGATCTTCAGTTGTGTAAATGGGTGTAGCTCAATTTATACTTGCTTGGGATCTGGCCTAAAGAATTTTAATATATGTCTCAGGGTTAATAACCTCCACTGTTGTTGGTAATAACACTGTGCTTTGATGTCTATTTTATGCAAGCTAAGAGACCCATCATGCATGCAAGCAGCTGCAGGAGAATTAGACAGCTATAGAGAGCAAAAAATGAAGCTAACCTCTTTCCTAGTTCATTGCGTCCCATCATACCAGATGGAAGAATCCTCTTCTCCTTTGGGACCTAGAACAAGGCAGAACAAAGAGTTTGTTTATTGTTAAATTTTATTAATGGAACACAGAGGCAAAATTAGCCTTGTCTGTGTAGCAAGTGAAGGCTCATAAATAAAACACTGGGTGAATAATAAACACTGGGTGAGGACATAGGAGACCTGGGCTCTCTTGCTGGTTCTGCTGTGGATTCCCGAGGTAACCTTAGGCAAGCCACATCATTTTGTTCTGGGAAGGACTTTCAAAAGCACCCAAGTGAATGGGAACATCAGTCCTATTGGTTTCAATTAGGACTAAATCATATCTGTATTTCTTGAAGCCCCATCCTACAGCAACACTGGAAGAATAAAGATGCTAAGGTCTGCAAGGCACCTAGCTATTCCAGCTCCATGTCTCTCAAAGCATTCCTGTTTCTTATATGAGAGCTGTCGGGTAAAAAAAACCCACCAGCCTGAGACTCAAGACACCCAGGTTCAGTTTTCCACCCTGTTCTGGGTTCCCTCTACAGTATAATGGTGTTTTGTGCCTCAGTTTACCATCTGGGCACTGGGGATAATAGTGGCACTCTATGCCTGGGGGTGTTATGAGGTTCATTGCATAAACAACATGGAAAGCTCAGGAGATGTGTACCCTCCTAAGGTGGCTGAGCACTTGTTCTACCTTCACGCTTCTCCTCTGGGACAAACTCCCCCAAGACACCCAGCCCCAATGGGAAGGTACCATGTAGTAGTCATAGAGGAGGCTCAGGGCAGCCACGCTGTCATCATCTCCGTTCACCCTCATCATAGCTTTGGTGGCTGCGGTCAAGGGGTTCTCTAGGTAGGTTTTCCAGGCTTCATCTTCATTGGTATAGGGGAATTTCTGGAAGTTCATGGTGTCATTCTTCATCAGACGCACAGACCTAAAACTGAGCCAGACAGAGGAAATGGAATGAAGGATACTAATTTTCCACAGCAATTTCCATGCCACCCGGTTGAACACATGAAGGGCTTCCCAAATGCACTGCTGGAATGGAGAAGGGATGCTTTCCTGGTCCTTAACTCCCAGAGTCTTTGGGATTACCAATTCTTCTGCCTGTAGCTATGTACAGGCAGCTATATACAAAATTAGGCCAGTCTCTCTCTGGTGGGGCCATGCAGATGTACCTCTGCTTCCTTCCTCCTGCCCCAGGGATGCAAAACACCATGACATCGTCTGCAACTGCTCCCTCCTCAGCAAGAACACGCTACCAGCCAGACAGATCATGAACTGCCAAGGTGGGATGTTGGTCAGTAACTTGAATGCAACATGATTGGGAGACTTTGCAAAATTTTTCCTTGAATTTGGAACGAAAGGCCAGTGCAGCCCACAAATGTAAGTGATCACTCAGTGTTCAGAGAACTCGACCTACCCAAGTAGATGAAACCAAACCCCATGATTTTTCTTTGCTGTAGTTCATGGTTTTTAAATTTAGTTCCAATCTAACTTAGTTTTTTCAATCATTTGTATATGATTTTACTTAGAGGGAAGTAGACATGCAGATCACAACACCCTCCCTTCCACTAAAAAATTCCTGACAAAGGTGAGGCTCATGGGACTACGTGAGCTGAGAAGCAACATACCAAAATAATGCCCTGCCTGTCCTCTCTTCTGGCACTTTCTCCAGGTCTCTCCATCTTATGTTAATAAACTGTCAGACACTTAATTACCCAAACATTGGTCATCTTTCCTTTTCCTCCAGCAAATCCTAGTAGCAGCCAGCACAGAAGCACCTCCATGCACTCCCTGGGTGCTCCGTGCTGCAGGTTCACCCTGCTCAGAGGAGAGGATGAATCAGTGGCCTTACTCCTGTCACGTCCTTCAGCCACGTGTATATGGTGTGACCACAACAGCTCATACTATTCATCATAAAAAACAAGCTTTGTGGACAAAAATTACTTTTTCATCAAAATGGAAACTTCCTGGAAGGGCAGACTGGTTTTTATTAGTGGAAGAAGTTCAAAAAAATTACAAGAAGAAAGATTTCTTTAAATCTCCAAAATTGCCAAGAGCAGAACTTTTCCAATTGCTGATTTTTTTATGGAAAGGCAAAGAAAATATACAGGAATTCAGGTAATGAATGCTACCTTTTAATGGCATTTTTATAAGGAATATGTTGTTTCCATTAAGCTACTCTTCATATGTTTATAGTAAGTCCTGGTCTAGACTTTTAAGTGAATCATTCGGAGAACAGTAATTCCTCTTGAAAGGAATCTGGCATCTCTGAAACTCCCAATTATTGCTAACCACGACAGATACTGCCAGCCCATTTGGTGTGAGCTGCCCACGCTGACAGGGTGAAAAACCAGGTGCTCAGCGGATGCTCCTGGGCTGG
This sequence comes from Fulmarus glacialis, assembly GCF_000690835.1. NCBI lineage: Eukaryota > Metazoa > Chordata > Aves > Procellariiformes > Procellariidae > Fulmarus > Fulmarus glacialis. The sequence goes on along the minus strand of NW_009217966.1, from coordinate 97,881 downwards.
AAACTGGAAGGGTGCGGAGGTGGACCTTGGATGGGGTAAAAGATGCTGGTCCATCCTCCCTGACAGCTCAACTAAGACGGCTACACTCCTGCACATGCACCGATCTCTCACACTGCCACGTCTGCAGCAGGTAAGACAAATATAAACCGCACATGGATAGTTTTGGTGATGCTCCTGGATCAAACTCAAGAGCTCTCGTTGGCTGAGCAGAGTGGCAGCCCTATAATGGTACACAGTCTCTCCCAGAGCAGCACCAGGGCCATCAAGGGCTGCCTCTGCTGTCCTTGTCACCTTTTTATTAAAGAATATGTTGCTTCCACAGAGAGTCCCTCCACATCTGAGCTGCACACCAGAGAAGCTGGTAACAGCTCTGCTAATGGCCTGAGGCACCCAATTCCCACTGGTTTCTATGCTCACGTGGCGGCAGGCGCCTGAGCTCAGGTTGGTACAGAGAGCAGCCGCTTCCATGTTACGGTTCTGGCCACCGCCAGCTCCCACCACGCGCTGGTATAACAGAGATGCTGAGCTTGCTCCTCTTCTCCCTCGCATGTCGGGATGATGCACTAACACCAGTTTCACCCCGCGCATGAAACTTCACCAGGTGTTTTGTGAGTTTCGTTGTCTTTAGCGTTTCTCACGCAGCCCTCCCTCCCCTTCAGTGCCGCTGCTGTCTCCAAGGCGAGCAATCGGCATGACTCAGATTTCACTGCTGTCGACTTGACGATGGGCTGTTCAGTCCTGTCTGGACAGGAATCCTCACCCGTTCTCAATCCGATCTTCTCAAGGAAGAATAGGCAGCAACAGAGCTTGCTCTCAGGGTGAGACTCAGCTCCTATCACTTGTAATCAACATAGATAAACACACCATGGTAAGATGTAGCAACAAAGCATTTAGGAGCTTAAAAAAAAGCACAGATATTACAAGTAAAAATGCTTTGGAGCTTTCTTCTCCCTCACCCAAGCCCTCAACTGAAGCACTCCTTGTTGTATGACTCTGTACTGCTTCTCTGCCTTGTCACTTTGGCATGGCACAACCAATGTATGCATGAGCAGCTGATGGTTTAGCATTTTATCACCTGGTCTGCAATCTGTAGGCAAAGAGAAGTTGAGGGGGGGCTTGAGATCTCAACCATTTGCAGCTGTGTCCAGTTTAAGAAGAATACAAGTTTGCATTGGTCCCAGTGAGCTTGCACTTGACTTGGACAAAGGTGGCGTAATGGGGATCACACATTTATTCCACCTTGTTTCTTTTCCAGAGTTTATATGATCCCTAATAGTCACTGAAATACATTTGAGTGGAGCCAGGTGAACCGCCTCAGATAAAACTCTGCAGCTAGGACAGCTCTGCAGATGAGATGTAATGCAGACTCCATCCCATCTTACTTTTCCAGAGAGGTCTGCTCTGCTCTAACCCTATTCCAGAAGATCAACAGCGCTAACCAATATCTGAAGAAAGAGGGTGATTTAAGGAGATAAGCAGATATGATGACATGTTTAGTGGCACCTTTTTGACATCAGATGCATTTCAGTTCATGCAACTACAGCATACCGTCATGTCAGTTTGCTTCTACAGCCTACTTCCATTCAACTCAGCATTAGCAATCTCTGTGCAGTAGAGATGCAGGAAAGAGACATCCAAATTCAGATCCAAACACACGTGAACTTCACTTTCATCACTCCCTGTGATGCCCTTTCCATGTGGCTATGCCATGTTTGTCCACTGCAAACTGTCTGCTCTCTGGCAAAACAAACTTTCCTTTTACAGGCAGTCGCCTTGGTGCAGTGGCTCAGACAAAGCGAGGATCGGTTAGTGAAACACAAACACGTGGGACCAGTGGCCTCCCTTCTTGTGTGCACAGACTCACCCCGCTGGAGCCTCGGGGTCATGTGCAAAGCAGTGCACGATTTTGGGAAGGGAGCAGTCTATTTGTTTCCAAACAGTTTAGAATTTGACACAAGGTGATACCAGCCCCCTTTCCCCACTCCATCCCACCCAATTTCTGTTTCCCCTATTTATCTGCCAAGTCTACTGTAACAGTGGCCTCCTGATTATGAATAAACACTCAGGGCTATGCTGAAACAGGAGAATATGCCCAAAGGGTCTAGGTGGGGAGATCAGCCAAGCAGGAGAGAAACGCTTGTATTCCTTTTGCCTTTTGTTGGGTTTCAGTGGGTGGTTTTGCCGGCCTTTAAGCTTTGTGTTGCTTGTCTTTGTTCTCTCCCTATAACTGATGAGGCCTCCAACCTAAATATTAGCCATGCCAGATGCTGATGGCTACAGAGAAACATCACATTGTCAAAGGAGCAGAGAATCCATGGCA